>NC_056733.1:1430411565-1430599065 GCF_019279795.1 Protopterus annectens | reverse complement strand
CCCTGGAGAGATGGAGATATGCTCTAGAGAAAAGAGGAATGAAGGTCAGCAGGACTAAGACAGAATATATGTATGTGAATGAGAGGGAGGATAGAGGAATGGTGAGGATGCAAGGAGTAGAGGTGGCGAAGGTGGATGAGTTTAAATACTTTAGTTCAATAGTTCAGAGTAACGGTGAGTGTGGAAGAGAGGTGAAGAGAGTACAGGCAGGATGGAGTGGGTAGAAAAGAGTGTCAAGAGTGATTTGTGACAGACGAGTACCTGTAAGAGTGAAAGGGAAGGTCTACAAGAAGGTAGTGAGACCAGCTATGTTATATGGGTTGGAGGCAGTGGCACTGACAAAAAGCAGGAGTTTGAGATGGATGTGGCAGAATTAAAGATGTTAAGATTTGGACTGGGTGTGACAAGGGTGGACAGGATTAGAAATAAGTATATTGAAGGGTTAGCCCAGGTTGGAAGGTTTGGAGACAAAGCCAGGGAGGCACGATTACGTTGATTTGGACATGTGCTGAGAAGGGATGCGGAGTATATTTGGAAAAAGATGCTAAGGATGAAGCTACCAGGTAACGGGAAAAGAGGAAGGCCTAAGATAAGGTTTATGGATGTGGTGAGAGAGGACATGCAGGTGGTTGGTGTGACAGAGCATGATGCAGAGGACAGGAAGAAATGGAAACAGGTGATCTGCTATGGCGACCTCTAACGGGAACAGCAGAAAGAAGATGATGATATATATGTGTATATATGTGTATGTGTGTGTGTATACATATATATATATATATATATATATATATGTATATATATATAAAATATAATTATATATATATGTATATATATATATATATATATATATATATATATATATATATATATATATATATATATATATATATATATATATATATATGTATATATATACACGTGTATATATATGTGTCTGTGTGTGTATATATATATATATATATATATATGTGTGTGTGTGTGTGTGTGTGTATATATATATATATATATATATATATATATATATATATATATATACACAGACAAACATTGGAATACTAGAATTAATGAGTGAACATCTTGAGTAATATGCAAATGCACAAGGAGTGAAATGTCTAATGTGCAAGGTAAATGAAAGAGCAGCATCAGTATGCTAAGTAATATGTATTTATACTATAATTTGTAATAGAGAGAGAATTAAATAGCTGTTTGGTACAGTTTTAGAATTTCAGGTTATATGGAATAAGGTAGAATATTAGTGGGAAGATAAGATAAAGAATTTTTTCAAAAAGCTGCATTTAAGAAAAAAGTATGTATTACATATACCTGTATTTGGCAGAAATGTGCAGTGTACGAGATCTGATATAATTAGCATAGAAAATAATATAAAATATTTGAAAATCTAAAAGCTGAAATTTGAAGCTTGGTCATGTGAACTTTGAAGGTTTTTACATATTGTATGTTATTAGATACCTGAAGTAACTCATTTTGTAAGACTGAGCTGACATTTTAGTGTTGTTTTGCTGAATCAGTATATCCATTTTGATAGAAAGTAAAGTAGATGATTCAATATGTTTGAACCTGGGAACAGAGAAAAGAATGTTGTAACTTTTGAATACAGTGTAGAGTGCAAATGTGTTTGAATGCATAGAAGTAGCAAGACATTCTCGTTGACCTCAATAATGTACATATTTTTATGAAGTAGTTCAGTAAGCTAAAGGAGTTTTAAATATTTTTATATGTCCTGTTGCATGTTGCACAATTTTGAGGTATGGACACTTGTATTTTAATTCAGAGCTTTTGGTAGGTCTATATAATGTATGTATAACTTTTAATTATGATAAATTTGTGCATTGAATTCCATTTTGTATAATACTTCAGTATGATAAGGTTGCGTGTCACCTGTAAGTTTACAGATATCTTTTTTTCTCTCCACCTGCCACTCTGTGCTACTAATTTATTTAGAGATTTAGTTACAATAATGGTGAATTAGTGAATAATTTAGTAGTATAAATTATCCATTATATATTCCGATTATGTAAATAGGTACATAGTACGCTATTTGTTAGATTATTTAATGCTTTTAAGTAATTTAATAGAGGATTATTTAACTTTTTAAGTAGTAATGGAGGGAATAATTTTAAATGGAAAAAATATATAACTATTAATACTGTTTTATTTTTGAGTTATAATTTTTTTAGTTAGAGTAGTTTGTTTTTGATTAGATTTTTGATACATTTTTAGGTATTTGTATGTAGATAATATAGTAGATGTTCTTCGTGTTTCACTGTTGCAGTCATCACACTTTGGTTATCTACCTGCAGGTAGCCCTCAGTCGGTCAGAATACCAGAGAGTTAGTATTTCTGCGTCGGATGCTGTCACTTCTTCCATGACGGCAGGGTATAAAACAGGCGAGCCAACGCCATTACATCAGTCTTACTTGCCAAGGAGGAGCCTGAAGCAGAAGCAGTTCACAAGTGCCGGTCAGCCGCTACCCGATTTTTTTCGTTTTTGAGTTGAATAATCCTTTCGTTTTCTAAAGCTAAGTACCCTGTTGGTTATCCTTTTTTCTTGCTCTAACCGATGTCAGAAAAAGTTAGCAATAGTCTTGCCTGTGGAAAGCAAATACCTCAGAAATTTTCATTGTTATTGCGTCACCTGTTTAGGCCCAGACCACGACATCCTTCTCTGTCGGTTTTGTGCCTTGTTTAACGCCCGAACTATTCATCGTCGGGCTATCTTTGTCGCTAAATTCTTTTCCTCTTGATCTCCGTATTCTGAAAAGGCTTCGGTAAGCCATCCGACTGAAAAAACCTAAAGATAAAGACATAGACCACATCGGTCCAAAACTGCCGAGGATGCTTCTGTTAAGCTAGTCGCCAGTCTGGTGGTTCTCAGTGAGTCTCCTTTGCAGCCCCTGATGCCTACTTCTGTGGATTCACAGGGCTCTGCTGAGACCCGTTCGGAGTCCGGTATGCCGCAAGATGCTTCTTCGACTATGGATCCAGAGCTGCTGTGAAGGCACCGGCTTCTGAGGGAGTATTTTTGTCCTACAGATGTTTGAATCAGACAGATGACTTTTTAACCAAAACTACCGAGTTTCTTGGGCCGAGAGTACTCACTACGCCTAGAAAACCAAATACCAAATTGTATGCTCAGGCACCCATGCCACAAAAACAAATGCTTAGAATGGCTGAAGACCTTATTACACTGATTAGGGGAAGCCATCCTTCCCCAGCTAAGAGATGGACTCCAATCCCCTTCAGGTTCTACAGACTAGAAGTCTGATGACTCTGACCTTTCTTATTTATGAAGACCTCCTCTTATACGCCTATGTGGATTCGGATGCAGAGGAATCCATTCCCTCTGCTCCCCTCCAGAGGATTTCTCTTTTGGTGAAACGTTGCATACTTTGAGAGCATTTCCATTGAGAGTGTCAAGACTATCCTCAGTCCAAAAAGAGACTCTGAGCATTTTTAGTTGCCTCAGCACTGGCCTTTAGCTGTACCCCCTGTCCTGGATGTTGTGGATGATGTTTTCATGGAATCCAGTCTTGCTCCAGGCACTTTACCTCCGGCCCCCAGGAAACCAGACAGGTACTACAAAGTACCCGATTCTCACAAGTTTCTTTTCAAGAATCCTACTGCTGATCCATAGGTTCATAGGTAGGTACTAGGCTATTGGCCCTAGGGCCTGTAAAAGCCTAGCCAAAAATGTACCCTGGCTTTTGCCACCGAAGAAAATTATTTTCCTGTGCCCATGTCAAGCAGAACCACAGAATTGATCCCCGGGGTGAATTTCCTATTACCCATCCAATCATCAAGATTTTTCTTGAAGAGTGCTAATGAGGAGCTCTGTTTAACATAGATAGGTAGTCTGTTCCAGAGTATGGGAAGTCTCTAGTACAGGAATCTATCCCTCCAGCATGTTCTGTTTATTGTGGTGACAAGGTATAGGTCCCTAGAGCGTGTAGCTCAGAGGGATTGAGATTTCTTTAAGTGGAGCATGTCCAACAGCTCTGGGTTTGACATAGCTTTGTATGTTTGGCAGAGATCACCTCTGAGTAGGCGATATGCGACCGAGTAAAGCTGGAGTTTTTGAGACTGTCTTTGTCTTTGTAAGGCATCTGTTTGAGGCCAGTAATCCTCTTTGTGAGGTATTTTTGCGGCCTTTCCAGTTGTTGTAGATGTCTTGTGAGGTACATACCAAAAGGGGCGTTGTACTCTATAATGGGTCTAATGAGTGATGAGTAGAGGGGAACAATGACCTCTTTTTTTCTGGATGAGAAACCTTTTGTGATGAGGTGTGCCACGTAGAAGGATTTCCTGACCACTTTGGCGATGTGATTATCAAAGGAGAGACTACTGTCCACCTGTGTCCCAAGGTCTCCTATTACACTTTCAGTGTTACGTAGACTACCGCCGATGTGGTCGTTCATGGGTACAGAATTTTTACCCAAGGGGTTGACAGTGCACTTTTTGGCATTGAGCTTGAGACTATGTCTTGGACACCAGGCATCTGTCTCAGTGAAGCCCTTTTGTAGGATGGTCCACATCGTTAGGAGTTTCATTTATCGCTCCTAGTTTGCAGTCATCTGCGAATTTAGTTAGCCAAAGACCAGAGATCATTTCCCAAGGACCTAAAGATATCAAGGCTACTACAGCCAAAAATACTATCCCTTCGAATAGGAATTCCAGAGCTTTGGACAGATGGGGTAAGAAGGTATATACCTCTGCAACTCTTGCTATCAGGGTATTGAATTGTCAGTTTCACATGCTGAAATACCAGCAACATATTATGGAACTAAACAAAATGTGGTAGATCCGCGGTGGTGCAGCAGTAGCATTGTTGCCTCACAGCAAGAGGTTCTCCCGTTCGATTCTCGGCTAGAGTGCGGGGAGTGCCTTCTATGTAGAGTCTGCATGTCCTCCCCACAGTTGGGTGGGCATTTGAAAGACATGCGTAAATGAGCGTTACTTCGTTGAAGGTTGAACGTCGAGCTGGCAGCTTGGCGTTTGTGAAAATCTACTGCCAATCATTAGCGGACCAGAGTTCTGCTGTGGCGACTCCTAACCGGGAAAAGCCGAAAGACAACAACAAAAACATTAAACAAAAAGTGGTAATTTTTCCAGATTGTGCAGAAAATAAAGAATTGCAGTAGCTTATGCACTCTGTAAACTAAGTTAGTCGGCATACTTTGCAGTGTGGCTTTGATGCCCTGGAAGCATTTTGCAGGGCAACAGTCACTGGCTGTGTACTGAGAAGACATGCTTGGCTGAAGGAGCAGGCCTTGGCAAATCATGTCTAATCTAAATTACTTGATGCTCCTTTAAATAAGGACCCTTTGTTTGGCTCCAAAGCAGAAGAAGTTCTTAAAAAGATGGAAGAAAAGGCTAAATCTATGCAAACTGTTCAAGAATTCCCACAAGTGCAACCACCTAGATTCAGTAGGCATTGCCCTTCAAAACACCGGTCCTTTCCAGCCCCCTCCAGGCCTTCCCAAACAAGACCCTTGGGAAACAAACCACCCAGACTACAGTCTCAGGGTATTCAGAGATCTAAGCAGTGGAGCACCCCCACCCCTAGATCAGGGAGTGGTAAGCCACCTCCTTATGGAAAAAGCTCACAATGACTTCTCAACTCTTCTTCCCAGCCCTGCCCAATTGCTTGTTCCCTTAGGAGGAAAACTTGCCCTTCATACAAAAAACTGGATGTCCATCCCGCAGGACCGATGGGTCCTCAACATTGGAATGCAGGGGTACAAATTTTATTTCCATTCACTGCCAACCCCAAGTGGGTTTCCAGACCACCTCCAAACCAGTGGGCCGAGGCTCAAAACTAAGTACTTTCCCTGCTCAATATCGGAGCTATTCAGGCTGTTCCAGTAGAACAGAGAGGTCAAGGATTCTACTCCAGACTATTCCTGGTACCCAGGAAAGAGGGCTCTTGGCGCCCAATCCTAGATCTTTCAATTCTTAACTTAATTGCTTACTCTGCAACAGCTTCTCCCTATGTTAGCCAAGGATGCCTGGTTAGTCACCCTAGACTTAAAAGAAGCCTGTATGCACATCCCCCACAAGGGAGTCATGCAGGAAATATCTACGCTTCAGGGCAAGGTGTATGCATGGTCAGTTCTCTGCACTTCCTTTGGCTTACGTACTGCGCCCAGGGTATTCACAAAATGCCTGGCTCCAGCCATTCCATACTGCAGGCAGAGAAATAACCAAATTTACCCGTACTTGGACGACTGCCTGATTCAGGCAGACTGTCAGGAGTTGCTGCTTCAGCACCTGACATTTGTAAAAAGCCTTCTAACTTCATTGGGCTTACACCATCATTGAAAAGAAATCACAGCTGGTACCCAGTCAAAAGATTGTATTCCTGGGAGCAAGCTTGGACGCAACTTCCCAGATGGCATTCCTCACTTCAGAAAAACAGGTCTGTCTGACAGACTACTACAAACAAATGGCCACCAGAACCCGGCTATCTGCAAGAAAATTACTGCAAGCCCTAGGGTGCATGGCCTCATATATTTTGCTAATTCCATATGCAAAACTGCATATGAGGAAACTTCAGTGGTACTTAAAACTTCTTTGGTGCCCACATTCTCAGGACCCGGAAACAGTCATTCCTATCATACCTTGTCTAAGGACAGAGTTCCTTTGGTGGGCAGAAGCATGCAACCACAACAAGGGACTGCATTTTACTCAATGCCATGCCGCCCAGACCCTAACCACATACTCATCAGATTATGCATGGGGGGCCCACTTGGCGGGCAGATATATTCAGGGCCACTGGAGCCCAAGGCAGTTCTCCTGCACATCAATCAAAAAGAGAGGCTAGCTGTACAGAATACCCTGGCAGCTTTCAGATACGTACTCTTTCCAGGACAACTGCTGATAAAAACAGACAACACCACACTTATGTGGTACATCAACAAGCAGGGAGAAATCCATTCTTACCCACTCTGCAGCTTAGCGATGGCCCTGTGGAACACGGCCTTGGACAACCAAGTTAATCTACAAGCTCAATTCCTGCCAGGCAAACAAAATTCACTGGCAGACGACTTAAGCAGAAATGTCCTAGACCCACACGAGTGGAAATTGGAGCCCATCACCTTCAACCTTCTGATCCAGAAATGGGGGACCCCAGAGGTGGATCTCTTTGCCTCCCCCAACAACCACCAGTTAAGCAAATTCTGCACCAGAAACCCTCACAGCAGGGCCTGGAAGGTGGAGGCCCTACCCTTTCAATGGGGAAAACCTCTCAATCAATGCCTTTCCACCTCTGCCCCTTATCTCAAGAGTATTGCTCAAGAAAAAACAAGACAGGGCAAGGACACTTCTGATTGCCCCGGACTGGCCACGCCAGCACTGCTACCCACTCCTGCGCAGCCTGACAGTGGTGCCACCCTGGCACCTACACCAGACCCCAACCCTGTTTTCTCAGCAGGAGGGATGGATTTTGCATCCACAGTTGCAAACCCTAAATCTTGCAGGCTGGCTTATTCCTTAAATACCCCACTGGCAACCCAAAGCAAGCAGGTGCTGGATGTCATCCTTAAAGCCAGAAGGCCAAGTACTAGGAAATCTTATGCTGAAAAGTGGAAAAGGTATTGTTCTTGGATTCAGTCTAAAGGCAAAGACACAGCACTGCCATCCTTATCTCTAATCCTGGATTACCTAACAGAACTACAACACAGAGGCCTATACTTCACCTCCATTAAGATCCATGCCTCTGCCATTTTGACTCATTAGAATACTGAGCTTCCTATATTCTCTCACCCTCTCATCATACAGTTCCAGTTAAGGCCACCAAGGAGAGCACCCATCCCTGCTTGGGACCTTAACTTTCTTCTGGAAAAGCTCACGTTTCCCCCTCTTTAACCTGCTGCTTCAGCAGCGTTTATAGTTTTAGTACTAGGCTACTGCCCTTGTGGGCCATTTTTAAGCCTAGGCAATTACCCCAAGTGAGAATCAAACCCTGCACCTTGTGTCTGTAAGGTAAAAACCTTAACCATTATGCTGCCACCCCCCCCCCCCCATAAAATTCCTCTCTTGGAAAACAGCCTTGCTTCTAGCCGTCACTTCAGCTAGAAGAGTGTCAGAGTTACAAGCACCGATGGCTGTGAAACCCTTCATTAATTTCCATGCTGACAGGATTTCACTTGGAACTAACCCTTCCTTTATGCCTAAAGTGGTGTCCAGTGTGGCTCTCAGTCAATCCATCCATTTGCCAACCTTCTTCCCTAATACTCAAAATAAAGGGGAAAGGATTTTGCACACTTTGGATGTGCGCAGACAGCTCAGGTTCTACCTTGATCGGACTAGGCCTTTCAGAAAATCTGACCAGCTGCTAGTCAGCTTTGCAACAGGGGCAGAGGGCAAGGCCATTTCAGAACAAACTATTTTTCAAATGGATAGCACAGTGCATCCATTTCTGCTACAAGCACCATGGAAAACCAATCCCTTGGTGGGGTCAGAACACATTCCACTAGAGCTACGTATGCCGCTACAGCATTTCTCAGAGGAGTCTCTACAAGTGACATACTGGAAGCTGCTACCTGGAGTTCTGTACCACACCTTCACCAAGCATTACCACCTGCCTATCTCTTCCAAATCCAGGGTAGGATTTGCTACAGCAGTCTTGCAGGGCCTACTAGCCAGCCCTAACTCTTCTTGACTGCCTCCACCCTTCCTCAGCTTTGGTAATCAACCCAAGTATGATGACTGCAACAATGAAACACAAAGAACATAGTACAGGTGCGTACACTTGCCATAAATGTAGATGTTGCAGTCCTGGTTTCCCTCCCTCTAGCCTCCTGGTTTTCTCCATCTCTTTATCTCTACGGCTATTCATACAGGTATTGGTATTTACTTTTTACTGGTGGTATTTTCCCCACCATATACTAGCTCCCTGTTTGGGGGCTCCTGACATTAGTGGCAAGAAAAACTGATGTAATGGTGTCTGCTGCCTGTTTTTATACCCCTGACGTCATGGAAGAAGCGACAGCATCCGACGTAGAAATACCAAGTCTCTGGTATTCGGGCTGACTGAGGGCTTCCTGCAGGCAGATAACCCAAGTGTGATGACTGAACAGTGAATACACTCTTAACATCTACATTTATGGCAAGTGTACACAACAGTACCTTTGTCTGTTCGGTAGGCAAACTGGGAACTTTGGTATCCATGGAGGTTGTTTTATTAACAATATATACAGTTATACATTTAGACTGGTCTTTGTTTTTGTTGTTTGAGTTTTAATAGTTTAGTTTGTAGAAAGGAAGAATTAAAAAAATGTTGAATGTTAAGATAGCATTGGAGGAATGCATTAGTCTTGCATATAATTAAATTTAATATGGTAGATGCTTCATTTTTTCTTAAAAGAAATATTTTTAATTACTCCATGTGGATAGCTTTAATCTATGATCTGTTGGTATAAATTGATGTCAACAAAAGGAAATCCTTAATGAGATATCTTAAATTTAACTAGAGGAGACATTATGCTCTTGTAAGGGATTCGCTTGATAAAGCTGTACAGTATTTAAATAACTTGTGTTACAAAATGTTATCTGCTTTTAACAAAGAGGAGTAGAACTGCTATACTTTGAAGAAAATGTAATGAAATCCATTAATGACCTCAAGGAAATATACATTTGTAATAAGTAAATATAATGGCAACTCTACACGCTAGCTAATTTTAATGGCTCTCTGGAGTAGGTGCAAGAGTGGCTAAAGATAACTTAAACTTACTCCAGAGTCATTGGAATTGTAGTTTTAATTTTAGCAGGAGATAGTGATTGCATATCTGTTTTATAGAAGATGCAAGTGAACTGAAGAATTATAAACTACTGGCATCAGTTAAAACACTAAACAGATGGATCAATAATAATTTAGCTGGTTTAATAGTAAAAGTAGAGGATAAGTCATTGTTCTTCACTTGTTCTTATGTGCATGGGACGCAAACTAGTCTTGAGAGGATTTTATGCCTCTATAGATTTATGTAAAAAAAGTGAATTATTTTGAAACTATCCCTTGGCTTTTATATGATCATAATGCATTAAGTAGGTTTATATTAATGGCTGTAATGAAATTTCAGATTATTTATAGGATCTCAGTATATGTGTTGACATTAAAAGAATTTGAGCTACCGTAAGGAACAAATTGAATTTTTTTTTATATTTGAATGATAATGGTCAGGTTATTAAAGTCATACCATGTGATTCCTTAAAAATAAAGATAGTAAGGGAAGATAGGCTGTTAATAAAACGAGAGAGTGGTATAAAGAGTTGCCAGAAATAGAAGAAGAAATACACAAAGTGAGGTTTAAGCAACAAACAGAAATTAGATAATACTGATATCATTAAAAAAAGTGGAGATAACTCAAAGATAACTCTATAGCTCCACCTGGCTTCAACATATTAAGAGTTGATAGACCTCACAGAAAAGGAGGTGGCATTGCCTTTCTTTAAAAATCCAAATTAAGAGTCTAGCTCCTTCAGAAAGAATCCCCAGATTTCAACATTGCCGAGACCCTATTCACCAAAATCCTACTAAACCAACACAAACAACTAAACCTACTCAGCATTTATATACCACCAGTAGACCACCTTAAGACACTAGAATCTATACTCCAATGGGCTTCCTACTCCCTGTCCCAAGAAACTTTACTCCTAGGTGCTGTCAACATAGACTGGAACACTGTACACTCTCACCCATAGCAACAACCACATAAACCATATATAATTTCATACAACTCCTACACTAGCCCACAAGAATTGACAAAAACCACCAAACGAGAATCCACCTTAGACTGGATCCTGACTAACCAGCCCAATACTGCCCACCTATCTGGAATACTACCTGATTCCCTCAGTGACCATAACCCAACCTTTCTCCTTCGGCACAAAATAAAATCTACTTACACCCCTGCTCTTTTACAAATCCGTTCCCAAAAAAACTTCTCCCCAGAACAATTCTCAGAAGCCCTAAAATCCTGTGACTGGGCTCCCATAAAAACCCTTCCCCTGGATAATGCAGTAGAATACTTTAATGCCAAATTCCTAGAGATTTTAAACCAACTAGCCCCACTAAAAACTATAAGATTGTGAAGTAACCCTGCCCCCTAGTTAAACAAAGCCACAAAAATCTTACTCAAGACTAGAGCCAAAGCTTGGATAACTTGGCAAAAATACAAAACTCCCTTAACTAGGCAAAGCTTTGCTGAGCTCAGAAATAAAGCAAAAAAGCAGGTTAGGTTGGACAAGAAAGACTACTATATTTCCCTACAAAGTAAACATAACAACCCACAGAAATTCGAGGCTGCAGTGAACATCCTCCAGCCTGTTAAAGCTACACCACCCCCAGATGTCACAGGTACTGATCCACACATAGCCTCTAGTTTTAATAACTACATTACCTCTTCAGTACTGAACCTGGTAAGTGTAATATCACCCATGACCCAACATCAACCCTTAAACTACCAGACTAACTCCATCCCCTTCACTTTTAACCCAGTTCCAACTACAACCATTCAAAATCTCTTAGCTAAACTCAAACCTACCACCCTAGCTGCCGACAGTCTCCCAGCTCAGTATCTCCAAGTTGCATCCAAGGCCATTGCCTACCCAGTCTCCCTACTCATTAACAGATCTATCTCCTTGTATTCCATTCCTTCATTATGGAAAACCTCATATGTCATCCCTCTCCACAAGGGAGGTCCATCTACTGACCTCTCTCCAACTACCGTCCCATTGCTATCCCATCACCCCTCTCAAAAATTCTAGAAAAATGTGTTCACCACCAAATCCTTACCCATCTGTTAACTAACAACCTTCTAACTAAAACCCAACATGGATTCAGACCTTCCCATAGCACTAACACTGCTCTAATTAACTTCTCCAATACCATAAACTCACATAGGAATCCAGGGAAGCTGGTCTCTGCCACGTTCTTAGACCTATCCAAGTCATTTGATACAGTTTCCCATAGCAAACTCCTCACCTGCCTAGCAGAACTCAACCTCGATGACTCCACCCTAAAATGGTTTTACAGTTACCTAAGCAACTCCCTACCCCCCCCCACTCCCTGTCACTTGCGGTGTCCCACAAGGTTCAGTCTTTGGTTTCCTTCTCTTCAGCATATTTACAAATAATCTCCACCTAGATACCACTAAAGCCAACATTGTCCAGTATGCGGATGACACTACTCTAATCTGCTCAGCACCAAACATCCATTTACTACAAAGTAAAGCCCAGAAATCTTTCCCTGAGGTAGAGAACTGACTAAACAACTACCAACTAATACTAAACCCCAAAACAACACAGCTAATACTGTTCCACCCAAGCAATCACTCCTCTGCCACCTTTACCATCATGTCAACCAATGGCACCCTCATCACCCCAGTAACTGAGGCCAAACTCTTAGGCATCACTATTGATCAACAACTTAAATTCAACAAGCACGTATCCCAAACTCTCTCTAAAGTCAATAAAAAAAGTGTTTGCCTATATCATTGCATACTATTCCTAACCCCCGAAACTAGAACAGCAGCCAGAACTCCTCTCTTATCAACACTACTGTGTGCCTCTCCAGTCCTCACCAACATTAACAAAACTAACCCGAACAAACTCTCCACATGCTACAATAAAATAGCTAGGTTTACTGCCAATAATAGATCACATTCCCACCACTGCCAATCCCTAATTAAACTGCACTGGTTAGAATTTCCAAACCCTCCTACACTACCACCAACTGATCATAGCCCATCAAATTCTTTTTCTTCCGGGGAAGAGCCCTGCCCTAGCTGACATACTAAACTTTCACAACCCCAAAAGGGAACTATGTTCATGTAACAAAAACCTTATTGAAATCAACCTGTGCAATAACAGCGCTGGGGAGGACCCATTCTCTTATGATGTTGCTGAGTATGGAGCACCCTCCCACCTGATCTCAGTCACACAAGCACCTTCAAAGGCCTTCTTAATTCATACGTCTATGCTAACCCTCTCTGCAGCTGCAAAGACCCCCCCTTGAAGACTCACTACTCCATATAAGTGACCCGCTGTATGCCTCCATTGCCTACACTATATACTCACCTGATATGTACTTTTTTGTAAATATTGCAAATAGGGGTTCTACTCCTGAATATCTTATTGTTTTACAAAATTGTTCTTGTACTACTTTGTTTCTCTTACCTTGTATACCAGTTTTTTTTTTTTTTCTAAACCATACATGTTCTCTGTTAACTTCCTTAGAGCTTTTCTCCCCAGGACTCCACTGAAAATGGATACTTTGTGTCCAGCTGGATTTATCCTGGTAAAATAATGTTAAAATAAATAACTGTGAAAATGTATTTTTTTCTAAAGCTTATGTGATGACTTCAAAAAAATCTACATAGACTAGCTAATAGAAGTACGATGTTGAGCAGAGGCACAAATCAATAATATCAGAAATCCTCACACTAATAAGCTTACTTCAGACAGAGGAAATGCTTAATGTTTAAAAAAAGTCCTTGAGGATCTTAGTAAAGATAAAAAAAGCAAGTAATCCTGATTACAGAATTAACAAGTATTTAAAGAAAAATGTTACCAGTAAACTTAATGATCAACAAATATCTCTGGTGAATAAGCCTGTTACCCTAATAGAAGTTTAATTACCCTTAAAAATGGAAAATAGTAAAGCCTCCAGGGTTAGATGGTTGAAGTATAGAATTGTATATAATCTGCTACCATTAAATATTTTAGAATTACTGAGTGACGTTTTCAAAATAATACAGAATGACAAAATAATTCCTCCCTCATGGAAATATTCTGTTTTCTCACCTGTACTTAAAGGGTAATAAGTTAGTTTCCTCCTCTATCCCTATTTCATTATTAAATATAGACTAAAAAATATTTGCTTCCATCTTCACTACAAGATTGGCATATAGTAGATTAGTCTGTTAACTATAAATCCTCTTTGATCATATAATGTATGACGGTATAAAAAGGGTAGTAACTGCCTTAGATTTAGCAGAAACAAGAAATTGGGTTTATTTAGCTTTTGTTTCTGTATGTTTGAACTACTTGTTTTAAAGCTTTTAGAAACATTTGCATTTCTAGAACAGTTTATTGGAAAATTAAGAAACTTGTATAGAGACTCCAATGCATATGTTGAAATTGGATCTTACATTTCTCAAGAATTCACTTTAAACAAAGGCACAAAGCAAGGGCGTATCTTGTCCCATTTACTATGCATTAGTTATCGAATCCTTAGCTAATTGTTTAAGAAGCAATGAAAAAATTGATGGATTCTTAATTAACAAAGGTTGTTAAACTAAAATACAGTTTTTTGCAGATAGCATTTTACTATAGGAGGATTTAATTTTTTTAATCCCAGAAATGGATGAGGAAATTAAAATGTTTCAAGAAGTGTCGCTGCTGAAATTTTAATAGTAATAAACTGAAACTTTAGTGTTAAATTACTAAGCAGTAAGTTTTTAAAGAAAAATATGATTGGGAAGGAAAAGTGCTAAAACATTTAGGAATAAAAATATATCAAGATATGAGTAAGATTAATAATGGAATGTTTTTTTTTTTTTTTTTTTTTTTTTTTTTTTTTTTTTTTTTTTTTGTTTTTACCTTTGGATGATAGGTTAGTACTTGTTAAAAATGATTGTATTATTCAAGATTATGTATTGCGTTCTGTAGCTTTAATACCTGACAAAAAGACTTTTAAAGAAAATGGAAATGAATGTTAACTTCATTCTTACAGTATCCTAAAAAGCCGAAAATTACTTACAGAAATCGTGTAAGATTATGGGAGTATGGTGATATTTGCTTCCCAAATGTACAAATGTATTCTATTCCTGCAAATATTAACTCTTGTTTTAGTCTGGATAGACCCAACCTACACTAAGCAGTGGAAAACCATTCAGGAGCAGATTATACTAAATTCTTATAAGTTTATCAAATATAATCAAATGAAAGGATTGTCACACATTTCTTATTTAATAAAATTTACCATGGAAGGAAAATTAATTTCAGTCTTTAGACTATGCATATTTGAAATTAATTTTTAAAACTGTTAAATGTTTTTAAAACTTCAGTAATATCAAAATAATTTTTTTTTGCTTTCCCATTGCACACGCCTGTAGATTTAAGGTGGCTCGCAACAATTTTACAATTAATTTATTAAAAAAGAATGTATTTGTCTTCTGGTCTGATTGCTTTGAAAAAAGGAAAAGCTAAGTCGCCAGAATACTTGATGAAAGATAAGTCTGGTGAATCTGTTAACCAGTTAATATTGGCCATCAGTAAGAAATTAAATGAATTTGTAGATAAGATCAGTGAAGAGGAACAGAACACTGTTCTCCCATTATATGAATATATGAATGCTCTCATTGAAGGTAAATTGAGCCACAAAAGAAGCTTTTCCAAGTTTATGTAAGTTAATTACAAATAATTTTGATGCAAAATTCTGGATTTGTTTAGATAGTACTGGATTGAATGACTCTGTAGATAGTAAGAATAAAACTATTTAAATCAGTTAGTCAAACTTCAAGTTTACACTGGAAAGTTTTTATGTGGAAATATATACATGGAATGTTTGTTACTCTCTCTCAAATCTGGAAGTTTAATAAAATGACTTTAGTTTAAGATGTAGTGAAGTTGTAAAACCTGATTGGATGCACATGTTTGTGGATTGTGACAAATTAAATGTATATTGGGAAGAGAGAAATGTTTGTGTTTTAAGGTGCTATGGTCTGATAATTGTTGAAGTGGAATATTATTATTGATGTATTTAATCTGTAAAAGCCAAATGACAAAATAACTTCTGGACTTTACTTGGCAGTAGATTGAAAAGTTGTTTTACAAAATTGGAAATCAAACTCTGTGACAATGAGTGTTTAAATTTAACAATAATACTATGTAAAAATGAAGTGATAAGAAGTATAAATCATACAAATAGTTTTTTAATGGTTGGTATAGCCTTGAAATGTTATTGTTGAAATACCAATACTCTTAATGTGGTAATTGTGTAAGATTACCTTGATGATGATTCGGTATATTCCTAACATTGTATACTGCTATGTGATGTTTGGTCTTTGTGTATATATTGCAAATCTATTAATAAAATTTTCTTTAAAAGAATCTCTTACAGACTGGAGTTTCAGGAGAACACACAAAAGTATTGTTAGACTCCTCACAAGATTGTTTTCCTGGGGTGTTGCCTAGATGTCTCTGTCCAATGAGCGTTTCTTCTGCAGGAATAAGTAAATCTGTAACTAGAGCTATTCCTGTGTTTTTCCAGTTAGACTACAATCTCCATGAAGGAATATCTCATAATTTTGTGTCAAACGGCTTCTCTGATACTCAGGATTACTCTAACAAGACTCCATGTAAAAAAAATCAATTGGTACCTAAAATCTTGTATGGTCGCATCAAACTACCCCTGAATTCCAGATTTCAGTTTTTGGGTTTGTAGGAAGGGGATATTTTTTGGTGGGGAGACAGTATCTATTAAAATCCAGGGCTCACATTTTCCCTTTTTGCTCCAGCACAGTATGTCGCAACATATACCTCAGACTTTTCTTGGGGAGAATTGTCTAGTGAAATAAAATTACAGGGTCTTTGGAACAGAAAAAGACAGACCAAAACACACAAATGTAAAAGAGATGACACTTGTAAATGCTCTCAACTTCGTCATCTATGGGTTCCAGGATCATTACTTCTGTTTACAGACAACATCACAGGGTTTGGGCAGAAGTGGGGTGACCAAATCTTTAATCTCAAATTTTTGTGCAGATTAGCTATGCTAGCCTGGACTAGAGCTTTTCAGCACAGTCTCATTGTAGTACAGGCATGTTGCGTGTCATCAGAGCAAAACTGTATGGCAGACAAGTTGTGGAAGATGAGGACAGGTCCTCATAAATTGAAATTGAATTTGGGTGTCTTCCAGGAATTGATCCAGATGAGGGGAACTTCTCAAAAGGATTTTTTTGCCTCAACTCATCACAATCATTTTGGCAAAATTCTGCTCCAGGACCATGCAAGAAGGCATGGAAGACGAATGCTTTTTCTTTTCCCCTGGACAGGAATGATTTCCTTCCATATCACTTTTGCATTATTCATAACAAATGGGATCTCCTGCCAAGGATAGCTGCTATATCATTTCAGTATACCAAAGCCTCTAACACTAATCAGCATTGTATGTCAGGCATATGCTGTCTGCCTCTTTGTAGAACACAAAGGTGACATACGGATGCTCTCAACTCAGAACAACTTTAAAAACTCTTTGCTGTGCTGGTTATACTGAACCTCCTTCAGAGAAGTACCCCGATGAAGTTCTTTTACTTTTTCTTTGTATTTTGAGAGTTCATGTTATCCAAGAAAGGGAGATGTCATTGTGGGAGGCATATTCCCCATAAGAATCATCACAAGTATTTTGTCTAGATGCTTCTTGCAGCCGAACTTGGTGCTTCATTTGTGAGGCGTTTGTGGCAAAGATACTTCACAGTTGTCTGTCTTGAGAACCAAAATCTGACGTTGTTGGCCCAGGGTACCAGGAGCAAATTCACCTGCCCCCAATGTTCAGCTGCCTGTGAAGAAAAAGATAACCTCCTCCGGATGTCTCTCGAGGTGGATGATAACCCAGAGGACCACCTAGTGTTGACATCTGTTCCTTTTGTGGCAGTCATGTTGGAGGCTGGCATTGAACCGGCTTCTTGCACATCGTTGGAGGCTTTGCAAACATCTGCAGTGGACATGAAGGGGGCACATTCTTGGAGGCTTTGCAAACATCTGCAGTGGACATGAAGGAAGCACATTCTTGGAGGCTTTGCAAACATCTGCAATGGACATGCAGGGGGGGCACCATGGCTTGTCATATCCAAGGAGCCTAGGGGGCTTCCCCAGCTGTTAGTTGGGAGGGGAAGAAATGCTTGGTACTCTGATTTAAGTAGAGGTAGGGATGTCCTTCGTGTTTCACTGTTGCAGTCATCACATTTGGGCTATCGGCTTGCAGTAGCCCTCAGTTGGCCTGATTATCAAAGTCTTGGGTTCTGTGTCAGTTGCTGTATTATCTTCTGTGACATCAGGTAGTCAGGGTATCAAGCATGCAGCTGATGCCATTACATCAGTCTTTCTTGCCCCGCGGTGCTCGAAGCAGAAGCAGTTTGCAAGTGCCGGTCAGCTGACTCCTGAAATTTTCGTTTCTGTGTTTCAGAACTGAAGTCTTCAACTAAAGCTAAGTACCCCGTTGGGGAAACTTTTTCATGCTCTAAACCGATGCCAGTAAAAGTCAATAATTGTATTTCTTGTGGAAAGCAAATACCTCATAAAGATTTTCACTCATACTGTATTCCTTGCCTAGGCCCTGACCATGATGTACCTCGCTGTTAGTTTTGTGCCTTATTTAAGCAACGAACTATTCGGTATATTTTTGCTTCTAAATGTTTTGGTGCTTGGTTCAATTATCTAGATATGTCTTCGGTACTACTAACATTCCAAATAAAACACAAAGATAAAGACAGAGACGGGCCATCTAGGTCCAAAGCTGCCAGCGACGCTTCTCCTAAGCCAGTTGCCAGTTCGCCGGTACTCAGTGAGGCGCTTTCGCAGCCCCTGATACCCGCCACTTCAGATTCACAGGCCTCTACTGAGACCGGTATACTGCAAGATGCTTCAACTGTGGAACCTGCAGATGTCTCTACCTTGGATGGGTCCGGAGCCGCTGTGCAGGCACCAGCTTCTGAGGGTGTATTCAGGCCTACTGACTTGCATATTAAACCGACGCCATCTTCTTCTTCAAGGTCTAAAACTCAAACCATGCCTAAAAAACCGATGCCCAGACCACATGGTTAGGCCTTTATGCCTAAAAAACAAATGGTAAGAATGGCTGAAGACCTTATTACTTTAATCCGGGGAAGCCAACCTTCCCCCCTCTAAGAGATCTAAGACTGAATTTGCTTATGATACTTCTGACCAGGATTTTGAAATTTCTGTTTCCTCTGATGACCAGGATTTACCTTTATCTACTTGTGAGGATTCTGACGCAGAGGACTGTATTCCCTCTGCTCCCCCCCAGAGGATTTCTCTTTTGGTGAAACCAACTCCAGCCTGGGACCTTCACTTTGTATTGGAAAAACTCACTCTTCCTACTTTTGAGCCAGCTGCAAGTGCAGAGTTAAAATTCCTTTCTTGAAAAACAGCTTTTCTTTTAGCAATCACATCAGCAAGAAGGGTATCTGAATTACAGGCCCTTATGGCAGTGGAATCTTTCATCATTTTTCATCATCTTTCATGTGGACAGGGTGTCCCTCAGGACCAATCCCTCCTTCATGCCCAAGGTGGTCTCCAGTGTGACTCTTAATCAATCCAGTCATTTGCCACTGTTTTTTCTAATCCACAGAACAAAGGGGAACTGGTACTGCACTCCTTAGATGTGCACAGACAACTTAGATTTTACTTGGACAGGACTAAACCTCAAAAGAAATCTGAACAACTGCTGGTGGCATTTGCTGCAGGGGCAGAGGGGAAGGCTATTTCAAAGCAAACCATTTCTAAGTGGATAGGCCATTACATTCATTTCTGGTATAAGCACCATGGACAACCTATCCCACAGGGGATTAGACCCCATTCATCCAGGGCTGCATCTACTTCTACAGCCTTTCTCAGAGGTGTCCCTACTAGGAACATCCTAGAAGCTGCTACCTGGAGTTCTGTACATACTTTCACCAAGCATTACCATTTGCCAATTTTCTCTAAATCTAGAGCTGGCTTTGCCACTGCAGTTATGCAGGGCCTTATAGCTGGTCCTAATGCTATCTAAATTTCTCCTCCCATGCTTAGCTTTGGGAATCTACCCAAATGTGATGACTGCAACAGTGAAACACGAAGAACATAGTACAGTTGAGTACACTTAACATAAATGTAGATGTTCGTGTGTATTCACTGTTGCAGTACTGGTTACCCTACCTCCAGCCCCCAGACTTCAGTTGGCTATATCTCTGTTCTCCTTTACTATGCTTAAAAGCTTTTTGGTGTATTTGCTTTTTGTTGGAGGTATAACCTTGTATATATACATTTAGTTGCTTCCCATTGGGGGGCACCTGACATCTGGGACAAGAAAAAACTGATGTAATGGCGTCGGCTGCATGCTTTATACCCCTGATTACCTGACGTCATGGAAGATGAGACGACAACCGACGCAGGATCCAAGACTTTGATAATCAGGCCGAATGAGGGCTACTGCAAGCAGATAACCCAAATGTGATGGCTGCAACAGTGAATACACTCTAACATCTACATTTATGTTAAGTGTACACAACTGTACTTTCTGAACCACTAAGGTTGGTTAAAGTCCATGTCCCCCTTAAGAGAGAGAAGAATAAGCGTATTTCCCCCACTCCCAAGGATCGTCAAAGAGAATGGCAGGATTTTACTTGGGGCATGTTTAATGCCCTGGTGGCTTTGAGACCACTACAGGGGGCTTCTGTTCCAGCTCCTCCTCTATCTTTTACCCTTAAAAGATCTAGGCAGCTTGATTTCTTCTGTTGAGGAGTTTGACTCTGATGAGGATTACATGGCCTGTTCCTCTCAAATGCTATCACCCTTGGATTACAACTTTGAGGAAGAGTTGTCCTTTAAGCCCTGACTGTCCTTTAGAAAACTTGTCTTTTAGAGATGCCATGATGGAGCATTTTATGTGGGCCTGCTCCAAAGTCTCTGACATCGAGAAGAGGTATTATGAGTTGTTGTAGATGGACATCCCAAACCTTCTGCTCCTCCCCCCGTCTTGGCTGCCCTCTTTGGATACCTTATCAGCTGCTTCCATGGCTCCTGATTCCCATCCTATTGCCCCTAAGAAGCCTGATCATATTTATAAAGTGCATGAGGCTTTTAGATTTCTTTACAGCCATACCGCTTCTGACTCAGCTGTGCTCTCTGTCCTAATAAGGCTTCCCTTCTTTTGCCGTCTTTCAAGCTTCTTCCTTCAGACAAGCATAGTTGAGCTATGAAGAGGCTGAGGAAGAAAGTCTATACTTCTGCCACACTGGATTTCATGCATAAACTGTCAAACTCGCATGATCATGTGTATGTTATCCCTGTTGTCTCGCTTGCGGCAGTTCTGTTTGACTTGCCTGATTCTGAAGCCAAGTCCACTGCTCGCTGTTTGGTGGGATCCACTTCTCAGGCAGCTCGTCACTCCAAGTGCAGCTATGATACTGCTGATGCATCCTCTAGAGCTGCTGCTTCAGGATTTGTCATGAGATGTTATTTTTGGCTTTGTCTTCAGGCTTTGCCTGATTTATATTAAGGCTAGGCTTCTTGATGCTCCTTTTGATAATCACAATATTTTTGGTATTAGGTTCCTAGGTATTTTTCTCCTCATAACTTTCTAGGGCTCAAAAACCTTATTTTCAGGGCACATCTATTTCCATCTGACATTATGCCCTCCTTGGCCCCTCACTCAGGTTTCTTATCTCTCAGACCTTTCTCTTTCTCTCTCCATTTGGCAATAGATTACTTCAGACTCTAGGGTTCTGTCAGTCATCCATCAAGGCTACTTTATGGTCTTCGAATCCCCCCAACCCCTTTAGACCAAATTAACCATTTTTTCTGGGGTACTGCAGGGCTTACTGGATCAAGACACCGTTCAAACCATTCCAGAGGCAGTAAGGGGTATAAGGTTTTATTCCAGGATGTTTCTTGTTCTCAGAAAGGAGCGGTACTGGAGACCTAAATATTTTTCTCAAGGTCATCATCTTCAGGATTCTTTCCTTTAGACACTGTTTGCTGTCTTGTTGCCCCAGGCATCCTTCAGATTCAGAGACCAAAAGGCCTATCTTAATATCTCCATTCACCCTCACTTCAGGAAGTTTTTACATATCTGTGTTTCTTCCTTATTTTCAGTTGTCTACTTTACCCTGTGGGCTTTCTACAGCCCCAAGGTATTCACCAACCTAGCTCCAGTCAGAGCTTTCTGCATGCTTCAAGGGGTACAAATATTTCCTTATCTGGATGACCTGTTTCTTCAGGACCTGCACTTTACTTGACTCATTTTGAAGGGTCTGGGATTCACAGTCAATCTCCAGAAGTCTCTCCTGTCACTCTCTCAGGATCACATTTTATTTTCTGGGTTGTAGGATCAAACTGTTACAATGTTAGCCCCACTGCCTGCTCCCAAGGTTCTGTCTCTACCTGCCAACTTCCAGTCCTTGCTTCCTTTGTCCCTTATGTCTGCCTGGGAATTTCTGAGGGATCTGGGGTTCCATCCCCATGCTTCCTTTTGCCAGGTTTCATATGAGGAAGCTTCAGTGGTACCTGTGGATAGTGTGGCTTCAACATTGTCACCCTCTGACGTTCCTAGTTCCCTTGCTACCTTATCTCAAACTTGAGCATCATTGGTGGATTTGTCACATATCCCTCTACCCAAGTGTCCTTTTTTCACCCTCCTGCTCTGGCTCAGGAGCTGATTACAGATGCTTCAGATCAGGGGTGGGGAGCTGCCTGTGGTACCGAGAGGGTTCTGGGTGTCTGGCCCCCTCGTGAGTGACTGGATCACATTAACATCAAAGAGATGTGGACACTTGCTGTTGCTGTCCAGCTCTTCCACTCTCTGTAGTCCCCAGATCCCTTAAGGTTCTATACATAGAACACAACAGTCATTTGATACCTTAACAAGTTGGGGGGCAGAAGGTCTTTATCTTTGCGGAATAGTCCTTCAGGCCTGGAACCTAGCTATCCAACTGCGGGAGTTTATTCAGGCAGTTTACATTACTTCGTAACAATACTGGGTGGCAGACTCTGAGCAGATCCAGGGCACAACGTCACAAATGTGTGCTTCATAGAGAAGTGTTTCTGGACAATGTTTATCAGTGGGGTATTCCTCAGGTGGATCTTTTTGCCTCCCCTTTAAGCAGACAACTTAGTTGCTTCTGTTTAAAGAACCCCAAGCTGTCTGGCTTAGAAGGCAGATGCCGTGTATTTTTCCTGGAAAGGATGTTCCTTCATGCCTTTCCTCTTTCCAGGTTGTACACAAGATCAAACAAGACTCTCCATGAATCCTGATAGTGGCTCCCTTCAGATGACACAGTTTCCCCCTCCTCTTTCATTTGGCCAGGGGCAGTTGTCACAAGTTACCTCACCGAACGGATCTTCTTGCACAAGACAAGGGGTCTCTCCTTCACCCTCATCTGTCCACACTTCAGTTGACACTTTGGGTGATGGGGTTTTAATCCCCTTTTGATGCCAGTTTTCAGAGGAAGTGTTTAAGGTCCTGCAGGAAGCTGGGAAACCCACTACCGGCAAATCTTGTAAGTCCAAATGGAAGAGATTTTCTGTTTGGTGTCTTTAGCTTCAGATCCCTTTTCAGTGGAGGTTCCTTTGGTTCTGTTTTACTTGTGTAAACTGCTCCATGCAAACTTGGCATATTCTGTCAAAGCTCTCTGCCTGTCTGACTTTGAATCTACCATTTGCCTCTTGTTTTGAGGTTATCCCTCCTCCTTGGGACCTTTAATTTTTCCTTTTTTGATCTTTCGCATGGGCAGGGTGTCTGTGTACTCATCCTTCCGTTATGCCAAGTGTGGCCAATGAGTTGTCCCTTTATCAGTCTATTCAGCTTCCTTCCTTATTTCCTTCTCTGGAATCTGCTAGTAAGAAGATTCTACATATCTTGGATTTCATAGACAGTTAGGGTATTATTTAGGTAAGGCGATGGCCAAACTTAAATCTGGGCAACTTTTTGTTTGTTTGCTTAGAAATAGCCAAATCCATTGTCCTATTGCAAGAAAACAATCTCCTCTTGGATTTTGAAAGCCATTTCCTTTTCTTATTTCTTTCATGATAAACTGCTTTCTGCCTTAGGTCCGCCCCATTCTACCAAGGGCAGTAGCTTTCCGTTTCTTTCTTCAAAGGTTTGGATACCAGTTCCATCCTTGAAGTTGCTACTTGGTCTTCTGTATACAACTTCAGTAAACATTACAAGTTGGATGTCATTTCTAGATCCAGGGTGAGTTTTGCCAAGGCTGTCCTTCACGTGTTTGTGACCGGTTCCCCCTTGCCTTCTTCCTTCCATTCCTTACAGTAGCTTTCAGTAGCTTTTGTATTCTTTTTCATCTGTTGTGAATACTGCAACAGTGGTATAGAAGGACATTGTAAGATTGTGTAAAATCTTAACATAATAGTAGATGTCCTTCTTATCACTGTTGCAGTATTCAGCACTCCCTGCGCTCCCCTTTTTTCATCTCTCTTTTTTTTTTTTTTTTTGTTGGATGCATTTTACTGGCTTGAGGGGTCTTTGCATTTGTCATTTCCCTTGATATAAATATTATCTTTTGTGCTTGGTTGGCTCTAGTTCTTCTGGGGCACTTCGTTTCTGAGTTGAGAGTGTCTGTACATCACATTTATGCCCTATGCTGGTATTGGGAGCATACATCTTGATTTCTAACGCCGGTTAGTGTTGGAGGCTTTGGTATATTGCCTGGACATGGGGGCTGTTATTGGCAGGAGATCCCATTGGATGTTCATCGTGTTTCACTGTTGCAATCATTACACTTGGGTTATCCTGCTGGCAGGCTACCCGCAGTCAGCCTGAATTCCAAAGTCTAGGTCCGGCGTCTGTTGCTGTCACCTCTTCCCTGACGTAGGTGCACCAGGGGTATAAAAGATGCAGCCGACGCCATTTTCTTCAGTCTTTCTTGCCACGCGGTGCCCGAAGCAAAAGCAGTTCGCAAGTGCCAGTTGGCAGACTCCTGAGATTTTCGAAATCGAATTTCAGATATGAAGTCTTCAATAAAGCTAAGTACCCCGTTGGGGGAACTTTTTTCTTGCTCCAGACCGATGTCAGAAAAAGTTAACAATTGTATTTCTTGTGGAAAGCAAACACCTCATAAGGATTTTCATTCTTACTGTATTCCTTGCCTAGGCCCTGATCATAACGTTACTAGCTGTCGGTTTTGTGCTAGATTTAACCAATGCACTATTAAGCGTCTGTTAGATTTTGCCTTTCATTACTTTGGCCGAAGATTCAATTATATAATGCCGTCAGAACAGCCAACGACCGGAGTTTATAAAAAGTGCAAGGACAAAGAAAAGGACAGGCATCCGAGGTCCAAAACCGACGAGGCTTCCGCTAAGCCAGTCGCCGGTTTGCTGGTTTTCAGTGAGGTGATTTCGCAGCCCCTGGCGCCCACTACCTCAGAGCCACAGGCCGCTGACGACTCCCATGTGGAGCCAGCTAGGCCTCTGGATGCTCAAGGCATTGGACACTCGGAAACTATTCCCTCAGATGGGCACGGAGCTGCTGAGCAGGCATCGGCTTCTGAGGGTGTTTTCAGACCTACACAGTTATATGTAAAGCCTACTACAGCTTCCAAAGCAAAGACTAAAGCAGTTCTAAAGACAAAGAAACAAGTACAGCATTCTCCTGGACAAACTACCATGCCTAAAAAGCAGATGCTCAAAATGGCCGAAGACCTAATTACCTTGATCAGGGGTTCCCATCCCCCTCCTGACAAGAGGCCTAGGCAAGAGACAGAATATTAATCTTCAGATCAGGTTTCCATTTCCTCTGACTCCTCTTCTGAACAGGAATATTCTCTTCCTCCTTATGAGGATTCTGATGCTGAAGAATCTATCCCTTCAGCCTCACCGCCTGAGGATTATTCTTTTGGGGAAACCCTACATACCATGAGGGAGCACTTCCACTGGAAGAGCCAGGACTATTCAGAATCTAAGAAAACACTTGAGATTTCCTTTTACTACCTCAGCACAGGCCTTTGGCTATTTCTCCTGTGTTAGACATTATAGATGATGTATTTTCCAAGTCCGGACTTTCTCCTGACTCTCTACCTCCTGCCCCTGTTAAACCAGGCCGATACTACAGGGTTCCAGATTCACATAAATTTCTTTATAAAAACCCTGCTGCTGACCCAGAAACTATTTCTCAGGGTCCCAGAGGGGTCAAGGCTTCTACTGCAAAAAAACCTATCCCCTCTGATAGAGATTCAAGGGCACTAGACAGATGGGGAAAAAAGGTTTACACTTCTGCTACTTTGGCTGCGAGGGCTTTAAATTGTCAATTTCATATGCTTAAATATCAGCAATACTTAGTGTCAATGCAAAAACAGAAAATGTTATCAAATTCTGATTGTGCAGAAAATAAGGAAATGCAGGATTTATTGCATGCAACTGAACAAGTGGGAAAGCATACATTGCAATGTGGTTTTGATTCTCTGGAGGCCTCTTGCAGGGCTGCAGTTACGGGTTCTGTTATTAGGAGGCATGCTTGGTTAAAGGAACAGAATCTGCCTGATCATGTTAAAGCAAAGTTATTAGATGCTCCATTACAGCATGATAATTTATTTGGTGTTAAAGCAGAGGAGGTATTGAAGAAAATGGAGGACAAAGCGAAATCTATGCAAACAGTAAAGGATTTCTCACAGGTACAGCCACCCAGATTTAGCAGAAACTCACCTACAAAGAATTGGTCCTTTCCAGTGTCAGACAAACCACAAAGAGGCAGATACAGACGTCCCAGAGGCAGATCACAGCCCCAGGGCTCATACAGGCCTAAACAGTGGGCCGCTTCTACCTCCAAAAGCAGAGAAGACAAAACACAGCCATACAGGAAACAGTCCCAATGACTTTCCTCTGCCAGCTCCAAACACTTATCTTTTGGCAGCCCCCTTAGGGGTAAAACAAGCACTTTTTTCTCAAAATTGGCACAAGATCACCCAGGACAAATGGGTCTTGACTATAGTGTCCCAGGGCTACAGGTTCCACTCTCACACCCTGCCAAGGCTAAAAGGGATGCCAAACCTGCCACACAATCAATGGGTAGAGGCACAAAAACAAGTTTCATCCCTCATGGACATGAGGGTCATTCAGCAAGTACCACAGCAAGAGCAGGGACAAGGATTTTACTCAAGACTTTTCTTGGTACCCAGAAAAGACAAAGCCTGGAGACCAATACTCGACCTGTCTACTCTAAATACATTCCTGGACGTTCCAAAATTCAAAATGTTGACTCTGCAGCAGCTTCTAACCATGCTGGGCAAGAAGGCTTGGCTTGTAACTTTGGACCTAAAAGAGGCATACCTGCATATTCCAATCGGACAATCTTGCAGAAGATACCTCAGATTCCTAACTGGCTCAATGCACTACCAATTCTCTGCACTGCCCTTTGGCTTATCTACTGCGCCCAGAGTTTTCACAAAATGCCTGGCACCAGTAATTGCATTTTGCAGACAGAGGGGACCTCAATTATGTCTTGGAAAAACTCACACTGCCGCCTTTTGAGCCAGCCAGTACAGCTGAAATAAAGTTCTTATCTTGGAAAACAGCTCTGCTCCTAGCAATAACCTCTGCAAGACGAGTCTCAGAGTTACAGGCACTCATGGCTGTGGAACCTTTTATCATTTTCCATCCAGACAGGGTTTCTCTGAGGACGAACCCCACATTTATGCCTAAGGTAGTGCCCAGTGTGGCCCTTAACCAATCCATTAATTTGCCTACCTTTTATCCAAACCCACAGAATAAGGGTGAGAGACTCTTGCATTCTTTGGGCATAGACAGCTACGCTTCTACTTGGACAGAACTAAAGCTTTCAGAAAGACTGAGCAACTCTTAGTAGCATATGCTGCAGGATCACAAGGAAAGGCTATCTGAAAGCAGACTCTTTCAAAATGGATAGGCCACTGCATTCGTCTCTGCTATTCACTACATGGCAAATCAGTGCCTAAGGGCATTAGGCCTCACTCTATCAGAGCAACAGCTACTTCAGCAGCCTTCGTCAGAGGAGTACCAACTAAAGACATTTTAGAGGCCGCAACTTGGAGTTCAGTGCACACTTTTACCAAGCACTACCACTTGCCTCTCTATTCTAAATCCAGAGAAGGCTTTGCCACTGCAGTTTTGCAGGGCCTTATAGCCTCTCCTAATCCTATTTAGACCCAGCCACCCTACCTCCGCTTTGGGATTCAACCCAAGTGTAATGACTGTAACAGTGAAACATGATGAACATAGTACAGTTGTGTACCTACCATAAATGTAGACGTTCGGGTGTATTCACTGTTGCAGTCCAGGTTACCCACCCACCATCCCCCTTTTTTCTTTGCTGGGACTTATCTGTACTTCTCTATCCTATACAACCTATGTGGTGTATTTGCTTGTAGATGAAGGAAATGTTTATTTTTGTGCATGCATGCATCTGGGTTAAGAAAAACTGAAGAAAATGGCGTCTGCTGTATCTTTTATACCCCTGGCGCACTGACGTCAGGGAAGAGGCGACAGCAACCGACGCCGGACCTAGACTTTGGAATTCAGGCTGACTGCGGGTAGCCTGCCAGCAGGATAACCCAAGTGTAATGACTGCAACAGTGAATATACTCTAACATCTACATTTATGGTAGGTACACAACTGTACTTTGTGTACTGCAACAGTGAAGAGAAGGATATCTTCTGATATGGTAAAAATTTTATTCAACTTTACTTTCTTGTATGCTTTTTCCACCCTTGACACTAATTCTTAAGATTCAGAAGAACTCTTCAATGATCATTGTGGTGACTTCCTTCTGGCACAAGTATTAGTGGTTCTCCCATTTGGAAATTAATTGGGGCAATTAGAACAAGCTTTCTCATGAGTTGGACCTACTCACACAGGATAGGGTGTGTTTGATACATCCCAACCCCAAACAACTGCAACTAACTTCATTACTCCACTGTACTTGACCCTTATCAGAGCACCGAGTACAATGCTCCCTTCTGCATGTACCTCGCTGGATAACTGCAGCAGCTGGAGAGACCACAGTGGTTTCTAACCAAGAGCATTTAAGACCTCCAAGACATGACCTACATGGAAATATGAAGTCCTATCACTGTATCATACAGACTGCTGAGGGGTGACCTGTGTCTGGCCTACAGAGCAGTCTCTGACCCTGCCTTAATGGAAATGCTGCACATCCGCAAATCAAATGGGGCAAGAGTCACTCCAGGGATCTCAACCCAGCCTGTGACACTGATAGAACTTGTACAAGAGATGCGTCTCTCAGAGATTGATACTCCTCTTGAATAAACTCGCTCGTCATGTGAAGCAGAGCTCCTCAATGACCTTAAGCGCAGCCTTGACCATTGGATGAGAAACTGCAAATTCACCCTGGGCATGGCATCTGTGGTCCTCATGCACAGGGGCACTCTGTGTTGATCATAATTTATTAGTCTGCTAACAATGACCGTTTAACTATGGTCAACTAGGATACTCGGGGGGGGGGGGGGTTACACTGCTAGACTTGTAAAGGTCCTAGGGCCGTTAGCCTAGTAGCCTCCTATGAACCTATAACTGCCTGGAAGATTAGAATCCCAATAGCATTTTAGGTACCTATTTTCCTGAGGATAAGTAGAAGTTATTAAGAGAGACAAGAAAACCCTCTACTAGAAAATCCTTTATTAGCAAATGGACAGAGAAAAAAAAACTAGATTGTGTCAGTACAGGAACCAGCATTCTTTCAGGCTAGTGTTTTTCTTGTTCTGCATTATTTGTCTGAATTACTATCCTCTGGCCTGTCAGTCATCTTTCAAAGCTGATTTATTGGCCATTTCAGCACATCTGTCCATGGATCCCCTCTCTTTCAATGCAGTCTCGCGTAAAAAATTTTTTTTTTTTTGAAAAAAAAAAACAGAGCTAGCTACTCCTTGGTATCTTAGTTTTTCCAACACAAAATTATCTCTTGTTCCATTTGATTATCTCTTCCATTTGAGCCAGCTCATCAGGTTGACTTGATTCTGAACATGGAAAACAGCGTTGTTTACTTACATCTCTGCAAGAAGAGTGTCTGAATTGCAAGCTCTTAATGATGGCTAAACTATATCTCATTTTCCACAATGATAGTTTCCTTGAACTAATCCTTCATTTATGAATTAAAAAAGTGGTTTCAAAGTTTACTTTAAGCCAAGACATCCATATCCTTCAGTTCATTCTTGTATGTAAAAACAAGGGAGAAGACATGCTGCATTCCTTGTATGTCCACAGACAACTTGGGCACCATCTTGACAGAAAAAAATCTTTGAGGAGCTCAAGGATCATAGGAGGTTACTAGACTAATGGCTCTAGGGCCCTTACAACCCTAGCCAAGAATTTATCCCCAAAAAGAAACTTCAATCAGCACCTTTTGCCCCCTGTCACTGAGTGATACAGGTGGAATCCCTGGGATAAATTTGTGGTTTCCCACCCACTCATCAAGGTCTCACTTGAAAAGGGTCACAGAGGTACTCTGTCTGACATGTATGGGAAGTCTATTCCAGAGACTGAGCAGCCTCTGGGAGAAAACCCTTTCTCTCCAGCAGGTTTTGTTGATGTTGCATATTAGATTCAGGCCTTTTGAGGGGGTAATGTGCGATAAGTTAGACTTGCAGATATGGAGCACCTCTAGCAGGGCAGAGTCTGAGTTTGCCTTGTAGGGGAGACACAGATCACTTTAAGTAAAAAAAACAAGTACCGAACCAACACACCTGGGCAAAAACCTCTGTTTATTAAACAAAATGGAAAGTAATAAAAAGTAAGTGCTTTTGCGATATCACTATCGCTTTTTCAGACTAATAAACAAGTAGAAAGATGCGGGTTTAAAAAGGAAGTAAAACCAATCGGCTATCATATGCTAATCTGGTAAAATAATTAAAAGGTACACACACACAAACAATGCAACAGTTGTTAGAAATATAAGGGAAAAACAGTACAATAAAATCTAAGTTTAAAAACCACATTAATGTTTAAGTAGGCATGCTTTCAAGAAAGGTTTAAGGCTAGAAACACCATTTAAACCAGGCAGTTTCTCTCCATTCAAGAGCAAGATCCATTTCTGTTAAGCCCTTTTTGTTTTATTAGATGCATCACCCCCTCTCATGCTAACATCCAAAACCTGGAGTACAAAGAACTTAAAAATGTGTTCTGAGCCATGCAAACCTATGTGCTGTGCTAAGGCATTTGTCTCTTTCCGATTCCTAATGTCCCTATAGTGTTCGAGAATTCTGTCCTTCAATGATCTGTTAGGTTTGCCTATGTAGAAGGCATGACAGACCTGGCAACTTGCAAAATAAACAATATTTGGAGTTCTGCAGTCAGCATAAAAATCAAGTTTGATTTTAAAGTTAACGTGAGGATGTATGTAGGTTGAGCCCCGTAAGTAGGCTGAACATTATCTGCAGGAAAAAGTCCCATGCCTGGTAGACTGAGGCCCTTTGATACAGAGTTGTTATTTATAGCACAAATCTTTCTTCAAGGACTTATTGTTTTTAAATGCAAAATGTGGTGTGCTGTCTATAGTCCCTTTGAATCCATCTGTTGTAAGATATTCCGGTTCTGTTTTAATGACATCACAATGTTTATTGATGTCACTAGAGTAAGGTAGAGAGACTCTAAAAGTATCTCTCACAGCTACAGTTGCTTGTGGAGCATCAGGTGGAGTGTGGTTGCCAAAATAGGCTCTACATTTCCCTTCCCTTTCTTCCCATGCAGCATTAATTTGAGAATCAATCTCTGCCTCTTTGTAGCCTCTATCTAAAAAGTCACACTTGAGAGTGTCAAGTGCTAAAACCAACTGAATGCTGTCATTGTGCAATCTCATTACTCTGTAAATCTGCCCTTTTAAAACATTCTGTGTGACATGCTTGGGATGCATGCTATTTTTGTGCAGGAAGTTGCTCTTCCTAGTGGGTTTTTTGTAGACACTAGTATACATACTATCAAGGTCTCCTTTGTTGATCTTGACATCTAAGAACTCCATTTCTACAGCAGAATATTTACAGGTAACTCTTAAGAAACCAGTAGTGCCATGCAAGTAATTGATAAATTAATTCAACAGTTCTGAAGAGCCAAGCCAAAGCAAAAACATATCATCCACAAAACGTACACACCAGGTTATGTTCTCTTCATAAGCATTGTTATGTAACAGACAGGATTTCTCCCAATGCACTAACGCAAGGTTGGCGTAGCTATTGGCACAGGCTGTGCCCATAGCCATGCCAACCTTTTGTAAGAACTCCTTCTCGAACACAAAAACATTGTTCTCGAGTACAAGCTCAAGTAATGTACAGAACACAATTCACTTTCTCATTTGTAAAACATCTCCGGTCATTCAAAAAAACTCTGACATTCTCTACTCCCCAATCATTGGGAATCACTGTAAACAGTGATTCTGTGTCGAGCGTAACAAACAATCTCAAGACAAAATAGATACTTTATCAAATAGTTTAGATAATTACTTGGTGTCTTTAAGGACTGTGTCACATTCATCTAAAAGTGGATGTAAGTTTTATTTTCAACAAAAATTGATAGTGGCTGTGTGCTCAAACCCTTACCAGAAACAGTAGGTCTCATGGATGGGCACTCCAAGTTCTTATGTATTTTAGGAAGCCCATATATCGTAGGAATGAGGGGATGTTCAACATTAAAATAATTAAACAAACTCTCAGAAATGAAACCTGTCATGAGTAAGTCAAACATAAAAGAAACTTTTTTTCCATAATTCCTGTGGCAGTAGTTCTTGAAACATTTAAATAAGTTGCTTCATCATGTAATAACTTTCTCATTTGTGTTTGATACAAATCTCTGTCAAGTACCACAGTACTGCCACCTTTATCTGCAGGCCTAACCTCTATTGAGTGCATATTCTTTAACTCAAATAGGAGCAGTAGAATCATCTGGTGACCTGTTTGAAAAAAGAGGTTTAGAGTGAGTGTCCTCGACCTCACCCCATGGTAGAAGGATTTATTTCTCTGAGTGAGAAACGGCTTAGGGATTTGTTTGACACTCACTAGTCTTTCTTGTGTGTGCGTCTGTCGTGCATGTGTTTATTGAGGTAGCAAAAGTAGAATGGCTAGTATTTTAGCCATGTAATGCTGAGTGAGATTCCTTTTTGCCATTGTGATTACCATTGTATCTTATTTACTCCATCTTTATATTTAATAATCTACTTAGAAGTCTTCGGTTTCTGTTATTCAGCTGCTGTTTTGGTTCTTTGTTAGATCCTTTTCATTCAGCCTGTCAAGTTTGACTTGTGGATGTCCTTCAAGGATGCATCTGCAGTCATAACAAATGGGTTGTCCTGTCGTCAGGCAGCCCTTCGGTCGGCCGGATTCCAAAGTCTGGGTCTGGCCTCGGCTGGTGTCGCACTTCACCCGACGTCATAGCTGCAGTTCTTCGGGTATAAAGGCATCAGCCGACGCCATTTTCCTCAGTCTTTCTTGCCGTGTGGCGCCCGAAGCAGAAGCTGTTCGCAAGTGCCGGTCGGTCAGATCCAGAGATTACTACTACCGAATACTACTTCGAAGACTTCTAAAAGCTAAGTACCCCGTTAGGGACTCTTTCTTGCCTCAGCCGATGTCAGAAAAAGTGAATAACTGTTTAACTTGTGGGAAACAAATACCTCATAAAGATTTCCACTCTTACTGCTTACCTTGTTTAGGCCCAGACCACGACGTAGCAGCTTGTTTAGCCTGTGCTTCTTTCAACCGACGGACGCTTAGACGTCGGTCGGAGTTTGCTGAACAGTTTTTCGGCTCAGATTTTGCGTACATAATGCCGTCGGATCCTCCGACTTCACAAGTTGTTAAGAAACGCAAAGAAAAGGACCGACACTCGCGGTCCGCGGTTTCGGCCGAAACCGCGGTTAAGCAAACCGCGAGTGTCTCGGTTTCGGCTGAAACCGAGCAAACGGTTCTATCGTCAGCCGAATCCATGACTACTACCGAGGCCCCTTCTAACCTAGTTGAATCGGCCTCTGAAGTTCTACCTGCTACTGTGGTTTCACAAGAATTATCGGACACCATCCCTTTGGATGTTTCAACCCCTGCACGTGGTGCTGCTAGGCCGCCTGCAGTGTCCATAAAGGCCTTTGCCAGGGCTAAAGCAGCCAAAACTTCTAAGTCTGTGCCTGTTAAGCCCCCCTCTCACAGGCCCAGTTCCAGTTCCCAAATGCTCACTCTGGCAGAGGATCTCATCTCTTTAATTAGGGGATCCCAATCTCACCCAGACAGGGCCTCTCAACCTCCTCCAGAAAAGAGACCTAGAGCAGAGCCCCCTGAGCCAGTGTCCTCAGATGATTCTTCTGATGATACAGACAATACAGACAATCCAGAGGCTCCTTTTTCTACTTATGAAGACTCCGATGCTGAGGAATCGATTCCTTCTGCCTCTCCACCAGAGGAATTTTCCTTTGGGGAAACCTTACTTGCCATGAGAGAGCAATTCCAATGGCAGGGACAAGATTTCTCAGATTCAAGGAAAAGGCTTAGGACCTTTTTACATTTACCACAACATAGGCCTTTAGCTATACCTCCAGTTCTTCCTGTTGTAGATGATGCATTTAATGATGCTAGCACTGCTCCTGATACTTTACCTCCAGCCCCTGCTAAGCCCGATAGGTTCTACAGGGTCCCGGACACTCATCACCATTTATACAAGGCTCCTTTTGCAGATCCCGAGACTATCTCACAGGGGCCTAAGGCAGTAGCTTCGACCTCAGTTAAAAACCCTCTCCCTTCTGAAAGGGAATCCAGGTCCTTAGAGAGATGGGGTAAAAAAGTATACACCTCTGCTACTCTCTCAGCTAGGGCATTGAACTGTCAGTTTCATATGATCCAATACCAGGAGTATATGCTTGATCAGTTAACTAAGAAACTGTCCTCTGATGATTCTTTAGATAAGAAATATGTTCTAGAAATGGTGCATAACATTCAGCAGGTTAGTAACCATTCTTTAAAATGTGGCTATGATGCACTGGAGGCTTCCTTTAGATCAGCCATGACTGGCACAGTTATAAGAAGGCATGCATGGTTGAAAGAACAGGTCTTGCCGGATCATGTTAAAGCAAAACTATTAGATGCTCCTATGGATAAGGTCAGTTTATTTGGTTCTCCTGCTCAACAGGTACTGAAGAAAATGGAAGAGAAGGCAAAATCTGTACAAACAGTGAAAGATTTCTTACAGGTTCAGCCTCCAAGATTTAGCAGGAATTGGCCTTCCAAAAATTGGTCCTTTCCAGACTCCTCTAAAACTCAGAGAGGCAGGAATAGGCGTACAAGAGGCAGAAATCAATCCAGAGGAGGTGCCTACAGGGGACGCCAGTGGCAAGGTAACTACCAACGAGGCACAGACACAACAACTACCACTGCAACAGGACAATCACAGTGACTTGGCTCTGGCACCGCCTACCAGGGAACAAATAGCAGCACCCTTAGGCGGAAAGTTAGCCTTATTTTCAAAAAACTGGCACTATATCACAAGAGACAAGTGGATTTTGCAAACTATAGACCAAGGCTACAGGTTCCATTTCCATACTTTACCAAGAAAAAGAGGAATGCCAAACCTGCCACCAAATCAAAAGACAGAAGCTCTAAAACAAATAGCAAAGATGAGAGCTGTGGAAAGGGTACCATCTATGGAACAAGGAAAGGGATTTTACTCCAGACTATTCCTGGTACCAAGGAAAGAGAAAAATTGGAGGCCTATTCTCGACCTGTCCGCTTTAAACACATTCATCATTGTTCCAAAATTCAAAATGCTGACCCTACAGCAACTTCTTCCCATGCTGGGCAAGGAGTATTGGCTGGTGACTCTAGATCTCAAGGAGGCATACCTGCACGTCCCCATACGACCAAATTGCAGAAGATACCTCAGATTTCTTGCAGGATCAGAGCATTATCAATTCTCAGCATTGCCCTTTGGCTTATCTACTGCGCCCAGAGTGTTCACGAAATGCCTGGCATCAGTAATCGCTCACTGCAGGCTTCAGGGAATCCAAATATATCCATACCTGGACGACTGCCTGATACAAGCGGACAACAAAAACAAGCTAACAGAGGACTTACAAAGAGTCATTTGCTTACTACAAACCCTGGGATATACAGTCAATATAAAAAAGTCAAGACTGATACCATCCCAAAGAATAACCTTCTTAGGTGCAGAATTGGACACAGTAAAACAGATGGCATTCCTAACTGCAGAAAAACAAGAACAACTTCCTCTCTACTTCTTGGCATTAACAGAGCAGAACAAACTAACAGCAAGGAAAGTACTGCAGGCTTTGGGCTTCATGGCATCCTGCATAATCCTGGTCCCTCATGCCAGACTACATATGAGAAAGCTACAGTGGTACCTGAAGAATTTATGGTCTCAACACAGGCACAGCTTAGAAACCGAAATACCACTAATCCCATGCCTGAAACAAGAGTTCCTATGGTGGGCTCAGGCATGCCAGTCAAACCCAGGTTTGCCCTTCCACAGCATTCAACCAAGCCAAACCATCACAACGGACGCCTCAGACCTCGGTTGGGGGGCCCACATGCTGGACAAGTGCATACAAGGCTTATGGACTCCAGAACAGCTGCACCTGCACATAAATCAAAAGGAAATGCTGGCAGTAAAACTAGCAATCCAGAATTTCAGACCATTCCTCCAAGAAGGGCAGTTGATGATAAGGACAGACAACACCACAGTCATGTGGTACATCAACAAACAGGGAGGCACTCATTCATACCCTCTATGCCGGATGGCACTGGACCTATGGAATATGGCTCTGAGCTACAACATTCAGTTACAAGCAATTTTTGTACCGGGAAAAGAAAACATCCTAGCAGACATATTAAGCAGAACTACCTCGGATGCTCACGAATGGATGCTACACCCGGACATCTTCAAGGTCATCGCAAAGAAATGGGGACTGCCACATATAGACCTATTCGCATCCCCACTCAATCACCAGCTCAAGAAATTCTGCACAAGAACTTACCACCCACTTGCTTGGAAGGTGGACTCTCTATCCTTCAGTTGGAAAGGCCTGACAGCATATGCATTCCCACCTCTTCCTTTGATGCACAAGGTGCTATTGAAAATGAAAGAGGAACGTCCAAGGATCATTCTGATGGCTCCAGACTGGCCAAGACAACATTGGTACCCATTACTGAGAAGCATGTCTCGGGGGGAAAATGTGGACACTGCCCCTGACTCCTTTGTTGTTAACTCAGAACGACTACAACACCCTGCATCCAAACCTGAAAACTCTGCAGCTGACTGCTTGGAACATTACATAAGAGCAACTAACCCAGATTTATCCCAAAGGGTTAAAGACATTATCCTTGAGGCCCGCAGACCTTCAACAAGAAGGAACTATGCAGGAAAATGGAAAAGGTTTCTCATTTGGAGTACTGAAAGGGGAAAAGATGTGTCAAAGGTAGACATTGCCAACATCCTGGAGTATTTGGCAGAGCTTTTCCATACAGGCCTGTCCTATTCCTCCATCAAGATACATGCATCAGCTATTTCTGCAGAATACAGCTTGATCCCCTGTCTTCTCGCATCCTCTACTCAGGCAGTTTCTGAGAGGAATTAAAATGTAAAACCTCCTAGGAAACCACCATTACCAGCATGGGACTTGAACTTTGTGCTAGAAAAATTGACACTTGCCCCTTTCGAACCAGCAGCAACAGCAGATCTACAACACCTATCCTGGAAAACTGCTTTTCTGCTGGCAATTACCTCAGCAAGAAGGGTTTCTGAGCTACAGGCTTTAATGGCAGTACAACCCTTCCTAATCTTCCATCAAGATAGTGTCCATGAGAACAAATCCTACATTTATGCCTAAGGTGGTATCCAGAGTGTCTTTAAACCAGGCAATCCACCTACCTACCTTCTTCCCCAATCCACAAAACAAGGGGGAAAGACTGCTGCATACTTTGGATGTACGTAGACAGTTGCGCTACTACCTGGACAGAACCAAGGGCAATAGAAAAACTGACCAGCTTCTGGTAGCATATGCAACAGGAAGGGAAGGAAAAGCAATTTCAAAACAGACAATCTCCAAGTGGATAGGAAATTGCATTAGATTCTGTTACTCCTACCATGGAAAGCAAACTCCACAGAACATAAGGCCTCATTCTACAAGGGCTACAGCCACTACCACAGCTTTCTTAAGAGGAGTGGCTACCAAGGACATTATAGAGGCTGCTACTTGGACCTCCGTGCATACATTTGCCAAGCATTATAACTTACCTTTATACTCTAGATCCCGAGCAGGGTTTGCCACTGCTATTTTGCAAGGGATCCTAACTACACCATAATTTCCTCTACCTCCTCCCCTAGTTTGGCTATGGTATTCTACCCATTTGTTATGACTGCAGATGCATCCTTGAAGGACATAGTACAGTTTTGTACCTACCATAAATGTAGATGTCCGAACAGGAATGCATCTGCAGTCAGGATTACCCACCCTCCTTCCCCTCTGTGGTATTCCTAGGGTATTTACCCATCTAATAGCTAGCTGGGGGGGGATCTCTTATGGTGTATTTGTTTGTATATATGTACATACATGCTTATTTTTTGTGTTTGCCTTCTACTATTTGGAAACATTGGCATTTATCCAAAATTTAGCTATCCAAGAGGGCAACTGGCATCTGGGGCAAGAAACACTGAGGAAAATGGCGTTGGCTGATGCCTTTATACCCGAAGAACTGCAGCTATGACGTCGGGTGAAGTGCGACACCAGCCGAGGCCAGACCCAGACTTTGGAATCCGGCCGACCGAAGGGCTGCCTGACGACAGGACAACCCATTTGTTATGACTGCAGATGCATTCCTGTTCGGACATCTACATTTATGGTAGGTGCAAAACTGTACTGTCCTTGTGCCGCTTCAAAGATCTGACTTGGCAGTGTTAGTGCTCCGGCCTTTAGCCCCTTTAAGATTTTTTTTCTCCCATCATGCACTAGTGATCACATTTACCTTAGGTTTTCTTTACTGCGATTATGAATAGAAGCAGATCTGAACACCTCGGTGAAAGCCAAGTGCCCTATCTTGTTGGTTCTGCAAATAAGTTGATGTTCATCGTGCATACAGCTGCAGTCATTACAGATGGGTTATCCTGCCGTCAGGCGGGTCCTCGGTCGGCCGAATTCCAAAGTCTAGGTCCGGCGTCGGTTGTCGTTGCTTCTTCCCTGACGTCAGTGCGGCAGGGGTATAAAAGAGGCAGCCGACGCCATTTTCTTCAGTCTTTCTTGCCGCGCGGTGCCCGAAGCAGAAGCAGTTTGCAAGTGCCGGTCGGCCAGCTCCTGAGATTTACGAAAGTATTTCAGCCGAAGTCTTCTTTAAAGCTAAGTACCCCATTGGGGAAACTTTTCTTACCTCAGACCGATGTCAGACAAAGTTAATAATTGCATTTCTTGTGGGAAGCAAATACTGCATAAGGATTTCCACTCTTTCTGTATACCTTGCTAAGGGCCAGACCACGACGTCTCGGCCTGCCGTTTTTGTGCTAGGTTCAACAAGCGCACTAAGCGCCGGGCGGACTTCGCCCTTCATTATTTTGGCAAAAATTTAATTATATCATGTCGTCGGATACTCCGACACCAGTTTTAAGCAAAAGACACAAAGACAAGGACCGACATACGAGGTCTGCACCGAGTACTGAGACCACGCTTAGGCCAACTACCGGTTCTCCGGTTCTCAGCGAGGCGCCTACGCAGCCCCTGACTACCGATGAATCTATTTTACCGGTGACTTCAGTACCCGAGGTCGCAGGCTCCTCGGTCTCCATTCCCACTGCAGATACCGACGCCACTCTTGGCGGGGAAACTGAAAATTTAGTCAGGCCTGCCATTTCTGAAGGTGTCTTCAGGCCTTCCACCTTCTCTATTAAATCCTTCACTAAATCTAAAGCTACTATGACAACTAAAAAACAGGGTCCTCAGACCTCCTCTCAAGGCCCCATGCCTAAAAAGCAGATGCTTAAAATGGCTGAGGATTTGATAACTCCATTCAGGGGTTCTCAACCCCCCTCTGACAAAAGACCCAGATTGGAGGAAGACTACCCTTCCTCAGACCAGGCTTCTATTACCTCAGACCATTCTGAGGACCAGGATAATGCCTATTCCCCTTTCGAAGACTCTGATGCTGAGGAGTCTATTATCTTGGTCTCCCCCCTGAGGACTACTCTTTTGGGGAAACCCTGCATACATTGAGGGAACACTTCCACTGGGAAGGCCAAGATTACTCAGATTCCAAGAAAAGGCTCAGGGAATTTCTACTGCTCCCCCAGCATAGGCCCCTGGCTATCCCTCCTGTTTTAGATATTTTGGATGATGTGTACGCAGAAGCCAGCCTTAATCCAGATTCTTTACTTCCAGCCCCTGTTAAACCAGACAGGTATTTCCGGGTTCCTGATTCTCACCAGTTCCTTTATAAAAGCTATACTGCAGACCCAGAAACAATTTCACAGGGTCCCAAGGGAATAAAGGCCTCTACTGCTAAAAACCCTTTACCTTCAGAGAGAGATTCCAGAGCATTAGAAAGGTGGGGGGAAAAGGTGTATACATCTGCCACTTTAACCATGAGGACATTTAAACTGTCAATTTTATATGTTAAAGTACCAACAGTTTTTGTTATCTCAGCTAAAAAGCAAAATGACACAAACAGAACAACCAGATTTGAAAGAGTTGCAGGATTTGTTGCATGGAGCAGAGCAAGTGGGTAAACATACAGTGTGGTTTTGATGCTTTAGAGGCCTCATGTAGAGCTGCTGTCACGGGGTCTGTTATACGTAGACATGCTTGGCTCAAAGTGCAAACCTTACCAGATCATGTCAAAGCAAAGTTATTAGATGCACCACTTCAAAAAGATGTATTGTTTGGTGTTAAAGCTGAGGAGGTACTAAAGAAAATGGAGAAAAAAGCGAAATCTATGCAAACAGTAAAAGATTTCTTGCAGGTACAACCTCCACGCTTCAGCAGAAACTGGCCTTCAAAAAATTGGTCCTTTCCAGCCACGGACAGACCTCAAAGGGGCAGAGACGGACGCCCAAGGGGTAGAGGACAACCTCAAGGATCTTACAGAACTAGACAGTAGCAAGCACCAACCCCAAGAGGTGGAGAAGATAGATCACAGTCATTTAGAAAACAGACACAATGACTTCCCCGTATGCCTGCCAAACAAAGCTTTAATGACAGCACCTTTGGGCGGAAAACTGGCATTATTTTCAAAAAACTGGCACATTGTTACAAAAGACAAATGGATTCTGGACATTATAGACAGAGGCTACAGGTTCCACTTTCACACCCTTCCAAAAATGAGAGGCATGCCAAACCTGCCACAAAATCAAAGGGCAGAGGCACAAAGACAAATTTCTGCTCTCCTGGATATGAAAGCAATTCAAGAGGTACCTGCAAAAGAACAAGGTCAAGGTTTTTATTCCAGACTATTCCTGGTACCAAGGAAAGACAAAGATTGGAGACCCATCTTAGACCTATCCATCCTAAACACATATCTACAGGTGCCAAAATTCAAGATGCTCACATTACAGCAGCTTCTTCCCATGCTGGGCAAGGAGTCTTGGCTGGTAACATTGGACCTCAAGGGAGGCATACCTGCATGTCCCTATTAGACAATATTGCAGAAGATACCTCAGATTTCTTGCAGGTTTAACCCATTACCAGTTCTCTGCATTGCCCTTTGGCTTATCTACTGCGCCCAGAGTGTTTACGAAATGCCTGGCATCAGTAATTGCCTTCTGCAGACAACAAGGAATACAGATCTACCCATATTTGGACGACTGCCTGATCCAAGCGGACAGCAAGGACATTCTATTGCAGCATCTGGCGTTTGTAATAAAACTGTTAAACTACCTGGGATACACAGTGAACAAAAAGAAATCAAAACTAATACCTTCTCAACAGACAATTTTCCTGGGTGCCAGCTTAAATACAACCACCCAGATGGCCTACGTCACGCCAGACAAACAAGGGCAACTGTCTCAATACTTCAACAAAATGGCAACTTTCACCAGACTAACTGCAAGGAAAGTCCTGCAGGCTCTGAGATTCATGGCATCTTGCATCCTACTAATACCATGTGCAAAGTTGCATATGAGGAAACTACAATGGTACCTAAAAAACTTATGGTCTCAACACAGCCACAGCTTGGAAACAATTATACCACTCATTCCATGCCTTCAAAAGGAATTTTTGTGGTGGGCTCAAGCATGCCAAAGAAACACAGGTCTCCCTTTCTGCGTACCTCAAACAACTCAGATCATCACAACGGACGCCTCAGACTACGCCTGGGGAGCACACATGGTAGATCAGTGCATTCAGGGAAAATGGTCCCAAAAAGAGAAGCACCTACACATCAACCAAAAGGAGATGCTAGCCGTGTAAAATGCTCTTATGACCTTCAAAGACCTACTGCATCCAGGCCAGCTGTTGATAAGGACAGACAACACCACAGTCATGTGGTACATAAACAAAACAGGGAGGAACTCATTTATACCCCCCCCCCCCCCTGTGCAGGCAAGCCATGACCCTATGGAACACAGCACTGGAATTGCAAATTCAACTACATGCACAATTCCTGCCAGGGAAGGAAAACACACTGGCGGACAATTTAAACAGAAATATGACAGACCCACACGAATGGAAGTTGCATCCTCAAGTTTTCTCAAAGATAACTCCGGCATGGGGGACAGCCAGACATATATCTATTTGCTACCCACAGAAATTACCAGTTGGAAAAATTTTACTCAAGGACCTATCATCCACAGGCCTGGAAAGTGGACGCACTTTCTTTCAATTGGACAACATTGACGGTCTATGCCTTCCCGCCTCTTCCTCTACTGACCAAAGTTCTATTAAAAGCCAGAGCAGAGAGGCCACAAATGATTCTCATTGCTCCAGACTGGCCACGACAACACTGGTATCCTCTCCTAAAGAGCCTGACACACTCCCCACCATGGATCCTACCTCTAGTCCCTCTTCTGTTGTCCCAGCACAACTACAAAACCCTTCACAGCCAGCTCAAAACCCTAAATGTAGCTGCATGGAGAATACCTTAATTTCCCAACAGACTCTCCTCTCCAAGGAGGGTGCAGGATGTCATCTTGGAGGCCAGAAGACCCTCTACTAGAAAAGCCTACTCCGCCAAATGCAAACGATTTTGTTCCTGGAATCAAGAAAAGGGCCAGAATCCTTGGGTAATATACCTCAAATTTTACAGTACCTAGCTGAGATGTTAAACAGTAGCCTTTCCTTCTCCTCCATCAAGATCTACACTTCAGCCATTTCTGCACAATACAATACAGATCCTCCTTTATTCTCACATCCTCTATTAAGGCATCCTCTATTAAGGCAGTTCCTCAGACGGGCAAAAAATATAAACCCCCCACGGACACCACCAGTCCCAGCTTGGGACCTCAACTTTGTATTGGAAAAGCTGACCCTGCCTCCCTTTGAGCTGGCTTCTTCAACAGAGCTACAATACTTGTCATGGAAAACAGCCTTCCTTCTGGCTATTACCTCAGCATGCAGGGTTTCGGAACTACAGGCCCTCATGGCTGTGCAACCATTCATCATTTTCCATCAGGACAGAGTTTCCTTACGAACCAACCCTACCTTCATGCCAAAGGTAGTATCCAGTGTAGCTTTGAATCAGATTATTCATTTACCTACCTTTTATCCAAATCCACAGAACAAAGGGGAGAGACTACTACATTCCTTGGACATTCACAGACAACTTCGTTATTACTTGGACAGAACAAAGCCATTCAGGAAATCTGAGCAGCTCTTTGTGTCCTATGCTACAGGTGCTCAAGGAAAGGCTATTTCCAAACAGACAATTTCAAAATGGATAGCCCACTGCATACGCTTTTGTTATTCATTTCATGGAAAATCTGTGCCCTGTATACATGAGATCCCACTCCACCAGGGCTACAGCTACCTCTGCAGCTTTCCTCAGGGGGGTCCCTACCAATGACATTTTGGAAGGAGCTACTTGGAGTTCAGTGCACACTTTCTCCAAGCACTACCACCTTCCACTATACTCAAAATCTAGAGCGGGCTTTGCCACAGCAGTCGTGCAGGGCATCCTCGCCCCTCCTAGTTCCACTTAGTGCCTACCACCCTTACTTAGCTTTGGGATTCTACCCATCTGTAATGACTGCAGCTGTATGCACAATGAATATACAGTTTTGTACCTACCATAAATGTAGATATTCAAGTGCTCATACAGCTGCAGTCCAGGTTACCCTCCCTCCATCCCCTCTTAGGACAGGCCTTATGACAAACGCCTTTATCATACAACCTATTTGGGGTATTCTTTTATGGTGTATTTGCTTGTAACTACTGTTTTTGATTTATCTACATTGCATGTTTGCATAATATTATGTTTTGCCTTCCTTCTGGGGGCACCTGACATCTGGGGCAAGAAAAACTGAAGAAAATGGCGTCGGCTGCCTCTTTTATACCCCTGCAGCACTGACGTCCGGGAAGAAGTGACGACAACCGACGCCGGACCTAGACTTTGGAATTCGGCCGACTGAGGACCCGCCTGATGGCAGGATAACCCATCTGTAATGACTGCAGCTGTATGAGCACTCTAACATCTACATTTATGGTAGGTACAAAACTGTACTTTTTGTCTTGTGTGTTTCTGGATATTTTGTGCTTGTTTTCTTCAGAATAATCTGCTGTTTTTCATTTCTTTTTTCCCCTCCCTTTTCATTGGTGTTTATTTCCCACCATTGTGTCCAAACAAAAAAACACTTTTAGACAGGCTTTTTCTTTTCTGTTTTCACATTTTTTGCCTTTGTTGTGTGTTTTGTGGTTAGTGTATTTATGTCATGGGAAAGAAGAAAAGCTGTAAAAAGCTCACAGTGTGAGCTCACCCCCCCCCCCCAAAATGCTTATGATTTGTGCATAGTGTTCTTGGGGGTGGCACATGCATCAGAAAACTGACATTTGATCCACCTTCTGTCCTGGGGCCCTACAGAATAGAAAGAATAAACTGATCCTTAACAGGCTTATGCCTATGGATTTAGAGGCTTTTTGAACTAAAATCTGCCAAGTCCAAAGCTAGAGACTCTGAGCCAAGAAAGAGGCACACTGTGTCCTTGGGGTCCTCTTCAGTGCTGAGAATACTGTGGCTTGGGTATATCTATATGAAGATTGTCCCTGGTATCACATAACCTTACCCATACTGCTGTTAACTCTACAAATTGCTCTTGAATCATCTACATGCTTGTTCGTTTTAAAAGTTGAACTTTTAACTGTAGAATTTACTTAATATATTTTCTTCTCTTACCAATGTATAACTGACATTGTCATTTTACTTATTTTCTATACCATCATTTATTTGGACTGTTTTTAGTTATTTCTTATTATATTACTATGTTCGCCATATATGTTGTAACCCGTTTACTACAGCTTATTTGTGTATTATACTTGCTGTAATGTTTTTGTGCAACTAGATGCCGGAGCTTTTCTCCCCGGGCCTCCGCTGAAAGTGGACCTGGTCCAATTGGAATTTCCCGGTTAGCAAATGTAAAATAAATAAATTAATAAAAATAATGGATATGGAACTTCAGGATCCAATAAAAATTCATGATGTTTCTTCTAAAAGACCAAAGCTGAGAGGAAATCTTTCTCCGCTGCCATTCACTTTTTCATGAAAAATGTACAGGACGTACAAGAGTACGTTGGAAGCAAGCCTGGATCATGTAATGTGAAGATTTTTGAAAAAGTAGTCTGAGATGGGAGTTGCACTTTCTCCTTCAACTTCAAAGACAATGGTACAGGTTTTATGTCCCCACTATTGGTTCCTTCACATCTCTGCTCTTGTGGTTTCTGACCTGATTCTCATCCTGGGTGTGGTCTTAATACTTGGAGGGTTGGATCCAGTGCACTCTACCTCAATGCTCTCAGGTTGAGACAGTTTCAGAAACGAAGATTCAGCATTGACACTTTGGTACTGACGTTGGAGCTGTCACATATAGTTCATAGGTTGGTACTAGGCTATCGGCCCTAAGACCTATGCAAGACTAGCCATAATAATTCCCTGGAAATTTTTTCCCACAATATTTACTTCTCTGAGCCCCTGTCTAGCAGGGCGACTGACATGATCCCTGGGGTGAATTTCCTGTCTCCCATCCAATCATCAAGGTTCCTTTTGAAGAGGGCCAATGAGGTGCTCTGCTTGACATATATGGGCAGTCTATTCCAGAGTATGGGGAGTCTCTGGGTCAGGAACCTATCCCTCCAGCATGTCTTGTTCATTGTGATGATAAGGTTTAGATCCCTGGAGCATGTGGCTCTGAGGGATTGGGATTTCTGTAAGTGGAGCATGTCCAACAGCTCAGGGTTTCACATGGCCTTGTATGTTAAGTAGAGATCGCCTCTGAGTAGAGGATATGCCACAGAGTATAGCTGGAGTTTTTATAGATGGTCAGCATATGGCGTCTGCTTTAGGCCTGTGATTCTTTTAGTTGGGTATTTCTGTGACCTTTCCAGCTGTTGCAGATGTCTTATGAGGTATATACCAAATGGGGCATTATACTCTATAATGGGTCTAATGAGGGATGAGTACTGTGGGACAATGACCTCCTTTTTTCTGGATGAAAAGCCCTTAGTGATGAGGTGTGCCAGGTAGAAGGATTTCCTGACTGTTGTGGCGATGTGGTTATCGAAAGTGAGACCACTGTCCACTTGTGTCCCTAAGTCTCTCATCACACTTTCGATGTTTAGTGTCCTGCCACCTATGTGGTAGTTCATGGGTACATGTTTTTTTCCAAAGGGGATGACTATACATTTCTTGGCATTAAGCTTGTGTCCATGGCTCTGGCACCAGGCATCTGTTTCTGTAAGGCCCTTTTGTAGAATTTCCACATCATTTGGGGATTCAATAATGGCTCCCAGTTTGCAGTCACCTGCAAACTTTGTTAGCCAGAGTCCCTTAGTGTTGGCCTGTACTTCAGAGAAGTAGATGCCAAACAAGAGTGGTCCCAGGACTGAATCCTGAGGTACTCCACTTGTCTGGAGCTGGATTTGGAGTCTGCTTCTTTTACAGTCTGGGTTCTGTCAGTAAGCCAGTTGGCAACCCATCGAGTGACGTAGGGATTTATGCCCAGCTTAGTAAGTTTATCTATGATTCCAGAGTGGGGAATGGTGTCGAAGGCCTTGGCGAGGTCCAGATAGGCTGTGTGGACATCCTTACCCTCGTCCACAGCTCTGGAGACCGATTCAGAGAAGTCAGTCAGATTCAGGAGACAAGCTTGGCCCTTCACAAACCCAAACTGGGTGGGGTCCAGTGTCTGGAGGTTGCCAATGTCTTTGTTTATAAGTTCCATGATAATGCGTTCCATGCCCTTGCAGATCAGGCTTGTCAGACTGATGGGACGGTAGTTCCCAGGATCCAAGGTGGATCCTCCCTTGTGGATCGGGATAACTGTAGCTGTGCACCACTCAGTGGGCACGAAGCCTGAGGTGAGGCTATGATTAAATATGACACTTAGGTGGGGTGCCAGTTCATTTTGTAGTTCATGTAGTACACAGCCTCGGATGTCATCTGGTCCCATGGATGCTGTATTCTTAGCTTTGGAGAGTGCTGTTTCTACCTGTGTGGCTGTGATTATCGGAATTTGGTAATCTTTTGGTATTGAGATGGGCCCTTTAGGGGGTGAGAGGGGAGTGAAGTTGGCACTAAATTGATCTGCCAGGATGTTGGCAATATTCTTGGGAGCAGTATATTTAATGCCATTCTGTTGTAGCTCAGAGCAGATCTGAGCATTGCCATTTAGATTCTTGACATAACTATAGAATGACTTGTGGTTGTCTTTGGAATCTTTGGTAATTTTATTTTCGTAACTAGCTTTTGAGGATTTTGAGGGATCTCAGCTTCTTACTGAGGCTAGAGAGGAAGTTTTGTGCATTCTGGGATTTTCCTCTTTTCTGCAACAATTTCTTCCTTCTGTTGTATTTTTTGTTTATAGCAGGGGGCCACCAGATTGGCTTCCTTTTTTGGAGAAGAGCATCTTGGTTCTATTTGGGATGGCACGATTCATGCACGAGTGGATGTGCTTGTACAGTGCCTTAGTGTAGGATTCTGCAGTCGAACTTCCAGATCCCGTATGCATGGGTGTTGTGAAGTTTGTCACTTCTGACTTCAGTAGCATGAAGTTGGCTTTGGAGAAGTTTTTTAAGGAGGTTTCCTTACTGGGGATTGGGGGTGGAATGTGGATGTCAAGGGTGATTTGCTTCTGGTCAGACCTGACCAATGAGGGGGTGACCACTGGTGTGGAACATCTATCTCCCATGTTGGTAATGACCAGGTCTAGGATATTGGAGCCCCTGGTGGGACAATGGATTAGTTGATCCAGGGCGTTGGAATTTATAAATTCCAAGAACGGTTGGGAAAAGGAGTTGGTACCCGAGTAGTTTTCCCAATTAATGGCAGGGTAGTTGAAATCACCTAGTATTAAGGTGTTTGGTTGTATCTTAATATTTTCCAGTATGTTTAGGAAGGTATAGTGAGAATCTTGTGGAACGGTGGGGGATCTGTAGCAGGCTACAAGTTGGATTGCAGTCTTACCTAGTGTTAGTTGCACCTGGAGAATTTCAGATGCATTGTGTTGGGCAACTAACCTGGAGGTGTGAATATCCTTGGTGAATATGGACACTCCTCCACCTTTAGTGTTTCGGTCTTGGTTTTGTGGCCGAAAAGTGTGGTAATAATTGTAGCCTGGTATTGCAGGGGTGCTCTCTAGAGCCTTGAACCAGGTCTCAGTCACTGCACAGATATCGATGTTCTCCATTTTTAGGAGTGCCTCAAGAGAGTGCATTTTGAGGTTTAGACTTCTAGCATTGAGTAGCATTACCTTCAGATTTTGCATGCTTGTATCTGTTACGGTGGTGGTTTTATCCTTTGAACCTTGCCTAAAAAAGGCACTATAGGGGTGGCAAGAGCTTTAGCCAGTAACCTGAATCCCAGGGGTGACAGGTGCAGACCATCTCTGGCAAAGCATCGTGGTTTGTCGATCATGTCTTCCCAGGCAGACAAATACTGGATCCCCTTTGAATGACACCAGAAGCTTAGCCAATTGAAGTCAGTCATTTTGTCCTTATACTGTGGTATCATTCTGGGTGAAGGCAGGATGCTACTCAGGGCTAGGGTCATACCTGCCTGGGTCACATGATCCAAGAGCCCTTGCATGTCTCTTTTCATGTAGTCCAGGGAGGTACATCTCAATTCATTTACTCCAGCATTGACAATGACAGAGTTGTATTTGTACTTGTTGTGGAGAGACTTGAGTGCATGCGTTATGTGGCGAATCCTGGCACCCGACAGGCAGCTGACTGTAATTTTCTCCTTGTTCCATTGGTGGTGTTTGTGTTTTCGGTCCCAATCCCCTCCTTGAGGTTCTCCACTTTCTCTTATCCAGGGATCCTGTCCCTTGCTCCAGTTATTTCTACTTTGGGGGGAACCTGGCTGCTGAGGTGTGTCCTATGACCCAGTGGTGGTCAGAATGGCCTTCCAGGCGATTTGGGAGGAAGACTGCTTCTCCACAAAGAGCAGACACACAGACCTCCTTAGAATCAGCCCTGTCTTTGGACTCCCATTTTTTCTTACCTTCTTCCCATCAGACTTCCTTTGGTCGAGGTCGAGCTGTCTGCCACAGAACTACTGCTCCACAGCTGTCTGTGTCCTCAGGTCATACTCCGCCAATGCACCAAGAAAGAGGATGTATAAGAGGAGGCACATTGAGCCTGTCATATCAGATATTGACTTTGACCAAGAGTGCTCCCTCCAGTCCCCTCGTGAAAATTCCTCCTTTGGTGAAATTCTGGAACTTGTGCGGCAGAGCGGATCTTGTCCCACTGACACCTTATCTCATGACTAAGAGCTTCTTTTTGAAATGGGATGGCTCATAGCCATTGACATTTTCAGTGGTCTCTTAGGAGGATAAGTTTAATTGAGCTGGTAGTAAGAAGGTCATGGCAGGAGCTAGATACTTGAATTGGTGCCAAGAAGGCTGGGTACAATCCTTAGGTCTGCCAAGCTCAGGCAGCACTGGGCGAGGTCCCCTTGGTAGATTTCTTCATTGTGAAGGCAGCAACTAAGAAAGACCTAACAGTCTGGGGCAATGGATAGATTACAGGGGCAATTGATAGATTACAGAAGCAGGCATGTGCTTCAGGCACATGGGTTACCTGAACTACACCACCCATATAAATTGCTTTCAGAGGGATTTGTCTCAGCAGACATGTTCTCCAGTCTTTCTTGCCGTGCGGTGAAAGCAGTTCGCAATTCCAGTTGGCTGACTCCTGATATTTTTTCGTGCTTCAGTCCGAAGACTTACTTCTTCTTTTTCTCAAAGCTAAGTACCCCGTTGGGGAAACTTTTTTTCTTGCTCCAGTCCGATGTCAGAAAAAGTTAATAATTGCATTTCTTGTGGGAAGCAAATACCTCATAAGGATTTCCATTCTTACTGTATTCCTTGTTTAGGCCTGACCACGACGTAGCTAGTTGTCGGTTTTGTGCTAGATTTAACCAACGTACGATTAAGCTGAGGTACGATTTTGCTTTTCACTACTTTGGCAGGCGATTTAATTATAAAATGTTATCGGACACGCTTCCGACTACCGGAGTTCACAAACGATGCAAGGATAAGGACAGGCCTCCGAGGTCCAAATCGGACGACGTTTTACAAGCAGAGCCAGCTACACGTTCGGCCGTCAGTGAAGCGCTTTCGTCGGCCATTTCAGAACCGATTGCCGAAATGGACTCCCACGAGGAGCCAACTAGGCCTTTGAGTACTCCAGCTGCAGGACCTTCGGACAATGCTCCCTCAGATGGGTCCGGAGCCGCTGTGCAGGTACCGGCTTCCGAGGGGGTTTTCAGGCCTACACAGCTTCTGATAAAGGCAAAGCCAAAGACAAAGGCAAAGACTCCTTCTAAATCTAAGACACCAGCCCAGGCCTCTTCTGATCCGGGACCCAAATCTCAGAAACAGCTACTTAAAATGGCGGAGGACTTACTAACCATGATTAGGGGTTCACATCCCCCTCCAGACAAAAGGCCAAGGCAAGAATTGGATTATGAATCTTCTGATCAGACATCTATTTCTTCAGTGTCTTCCACTGAACAGGAATATACTTTCCCTCCTTATGAGGATTCTGATGCTGAGGAATCCATTCCATCAGCTTCTCCCCCTGAGGATTTTTCTTTTGGGGAAACTTTACGTGACATGAGGGAACATTTTCACTGGGAAGGACAGGAGTACTCGGAATGTAAGAGAAGACTTAGGGATTTCCTTCTACTTCCCCAACATAGACCCCTGGCTATTCCTCCTATTTTGGATATTGTGGATTATGCCTTTTCTGAGGCTAATTTAACTCCTGACTCCTTTCCTCCAGCCCCTGCTAAGCCCGACAGATATTACAGGGTTCCTGACTCACATCAGTTCCTTTACAAAAATCCTACTGCTGATCCAGAAATGATTTCTCAGGGTCCTAAGGGGGTTAAGGCCGTCTCTGCTAAAAACCCTATTCCGACAGATAAGGATTCTAGAGCTTTGGAGAGATGGGGCAAAAAAGTGTACACTATTGCTACTTTATCTATTAGGGCTTTAAATTGTCAATTTCATATGCTAAAATATCAGCAATTTCTACTGTCTGTTATGAAACAAAAGCTAGGTACCATTTCTGCATGTGCAGATAATAAGGAATTACACGATTTGATACATGCTACTGAACAAGTGGGGAAGCATGGTTTACACTGTGGTTTTGATGCCTTGGAGGCTTCATGCAGGGCAGCTGCCTCTGGCACAGTCATTAGAAGGCATGCTTGGTTAAAGGAACAAAACCTACCTGATCAAGTGAAAGCAAAGTTACTGGATGCTCCTGTTCAGCATAATGTTTTGTTTGTGTCTAAGGATGAAGAGGTGATGAAGAAAATGGAGGATAAGGCAAAATCCATGCAAACGGTTAAGGATTTCTTACAAGTTCAGCCCCCAAGATTTAGCAGAAATTGGCCAACTAAAAATTGGCCCTTTCCCAGCTCGGACAGGCCTCAGAGAGGTAGATATAGGAGCTCCAGAGGGAGGGCCCAAGCACAGACCTCTTACAGATCTAGACAGTGGAGTGCTTCCACCCCCAGGGGTGGAGAGGACAGACCTCAATCTTATAGAAAACAGGCTCAATGACTCCCCTTGCATGGCTCCAGGAACTTCTTTCCTGGAAGCCCCTCTAGGAGGCAAACTTTCCAACAAAATTGGACTTGCATAACCCAAGACAAGTGGGTTCTGGATGTAGATGTCCTTCATGGATGCATCTGCAGTCATAACAACTGGGTTGTCCTGTCGTCAGGCAGCCCTTCGGTCGGCCGGATTCCAAAGTCTGGGTCCGGCTTCGGCTGATGTCGCACTTCACCCGACGTCATCTCTGCTGGTCTTCGGGTATAAAGGCATCAGCCGACGCCATTTTCCTCAGTCTTTCTTGCCACGTGGCGCCCGAAGCAGAAGCTGTTCGCAAGTGCCGGTCGGTCAGATCCAGAGATTACTACTACCGAATACTACTTCAAGACTTCTAAAAGCTAAGTACCCGTTGGGGACTCTTTCTTGCCTCAGCCGATGTCAGAAAAAGTCAATAACTGTTTAACTTGTGGGAAACAAATACCTCATAAAGATTTCCACTCTTACTGTTTGCCTTGTTTAGGCCCAGACCACGACGTAGCAGCCTGTTCGCCTGTGCTTCCTTCAACCGACGAACGCTTAGGCGCCGGTCGGAGTTTGCTGAACAGTTTTTCGCTCAGATTTTGCGTACATTATGCCGCCGGATCCTCCGACTACCCAAATTTTTAAAACCAAAAAAAAAGACCGACACTCGCGGTCCGCGGTTTCGCCGAAACCACGGTTAAGCAAACCCGAGTGTCTCTGTTTCGCCGAAACCGAAAACTGATCAAAATACAGCCGAATCAATGACTACTACTGAGGTTCCTGCTACTTTACTTGAATCAGCCTCAGAAATTTTACCTACAACTGTGGTTACTACTGACTTATCAGACACCATCCCTTTGGATGTCTCTACCCCAGCACGTGGTGCTGCTAGGCCTCCTGCAGCCATGTCTATTAAGGCCTTTGCCAGGGCTAAAGCAGCCAAATCTACTAAATCAGTGCCTGTAAAACCCCCCTCAACCAGGCCCACTTCTAGTTCACAAATGCTTACTCTGGCAGAAGATTTAATATCCTTAATTAGGGGATCTCAATCTCACCCAGACAGGGCCTCTCAGCCCCCAGAAAAGAGACCTAGAGCAGAGCCCCCCGAGCCTGTGTCCCCTGATGATTCTGCGGATGACTCAGATATTACAGACCAGCCAGAGGCTCCTTTTTCCAATTATGAAGACTCCGATGCTGAAGAATCCATTCCAGCTGCCTCTCCACCGGAGGAATTCTCCTTTGGGGAAACCTTACATGCCATGAGGGAACAATTCCAATGGCAGCAACAGGATTTCTCAGATTCCAGAAAAAGACTTAGAACTTTTCTGCACTTACCACAACATAGGCCCTTAGCTATACCTCCTGTCCTTTCTGTTGTGGACGATGCATTTAATGATGTCTGCACTGCACCTGATTCCTTACCTCCAGCCCCTGCCAAACCAGATAGATTTTACAGGGTGCCAGACACACATCACCACCTATACAAGGCCCCACTTGCAGACCCCGAAACTATATCCCAGGGGCCTAAGGCAGTAGCCTCGACCACAGCAAAAAACCCTATTCCTTCTGAAAGGGAATCCAGGTCTTTAGACAGATGGGGCAAAAAAGTTTACACCTCTGCTACTCTCTCAGCTAGAGCTTTAAACTGTCAGTTTCACATGATACAATACCAAGAGTTTATGCTTGATCAGTTAACTAAAAAGCTATCCTCTGATGACTCTATAGATAAGAAATATGTATTAGAAATGGTAAATAACATACAACAGGTTAGTAAACATTCTTTAAAATGTGGCTATGATGCACTGGAGGCTTCATTTAGATCAGCCACGACTGGCACAGTGATAAGAAGACATGCATGGTTGAAGGAACAGGTCTTACCGGATCATGTTAAAGCTAAGTTATTAGATGCTCCTATGGATAAGGCCAGTTTGTTTGGTACACCTGCCCAGCAGGTAATGAAGAAAATCGAAGAAAAGGCAAAATCTGTACAAACGGTTAAAGATTTCTTACAGGTTCAGCCCCCAAGGTTTAGCAGGAACTGGCCTGCCAAAAATTGGTCCTTTCCTGACTCCACAAGATCCCAAAGGGGCAGGAATAGACGTTCCAGAGGCAGAAATCAATCCAGAGGGGGTGCCTACAGAGGACGACAGTGGCAAGGTAAATAACAGAGGCACAGACACAGCCACTACCACTACAACAGGACAATCACAGTGACTTGACTTTAACTCCGCCTACCAGGGAACAAATAGCAGCACCATTAGGCGGAAAATTAGCCTTATTTTCGAAAAATTGGCACTATATCACAAAAGACAAGTGGATTTTGCAAACCATACACCAAGGTTACCGGTTCCACTTCCACACTTTACCAGTCAAAAGAGGAATGCCAAACCTGCCTCCAAATCAAAAAATGGAAGCTCTACAGCAGATAATGCAATTAACAAAGATGAGAGCTGTGGAAAGAGTACCAATAACAGAACAAGGCAAAGGATTCTACTCCAGACTATTCCTAGTTCCAAGAAAGGAAAAAAATTGGAGACCTATTCTCGACCTGTCCATCTTAAACACATACATCATTGTCCCAAAATTCAAAATGCTGACCCTACAGCAACTTCTTCCCATGCTGGGCAAGGAGTGTTGGCTGGTAACTCTAGATCTCAAGGAGGCATACCTGCACGTCCCCATTCGACCAAATTGCAGAAGATACCTCAGATTTCTTGCAGGATCAGAGCACTATCAATTCTCAGCATTGCCCTTTGGCTTATCTACTGCGCCCAGAGTATTCACAAAATGCCTGGCATCAGTAATCGCCACTGCAGACTACAGGGAATCCAAATTTATCCATACCTGGACGACTGCCTGCTACAAGCGGACAACAAAAGCAAGCTGACAACAGATTTACAAAGGGTCATTGACTTGCTACAAGCCCTGGGATACACAGTCAATTTACAAAAGTCAAGGCTGATACCATCCCAAACAAGGACATTCTTGGGTGCGGAATTGGACACAGTAAAACAAATGGCATTCCTAACTGCAGAAAAACAAAAAGATCTCCCTCTTTACTTCTTGGCACTAACAAAACAGAACAAGCTAACAGCAAGAAAAGTTCTGCAGGCCTTGGGCTTCATGGCATCATGCATAATCTTGGTCCCACATGCCAGACTGCATATGAGAAAACTACAGTGGTACCTAAAGAATTTATGGTCCCAACACAGGCACAGCCTAGAAGCAGAAATACCACTAATCCCATGCCTAAAACAGGAGTTCCTATGGTGGGCTCAAGCATGCCAGTCAAACCCAGGCCTACCCTTTCACAACTTTCGAGCAAGCCAAACCATCACAACAGACGCCTCAGACCTTGGATGGGGGGCTCACATGCTGGACAAATGCGTACAGGGATTGTGAACTCAGGACCAGCTACACTTGCACATCAACCAAAAAGAAATGCTGGCAGTAAAACTGGCAATCCAAAAATTCAGACCATTTCTCAAAAAAGGCCATTTGATGATAAGGACAGACAACACCACAGTCATGTGGTACATCAACAAACAGGGAGGCACTCATTCATACCCCCTATGCAGAATGACTTTGGACCTTTGGAACCTGGCACTCAGCTACAACATCCAGTTACAGGCAATATTTGTACCAGGAAAGGAGAACACTCTAGCAGACATGTTAAGCAGAACCACCTCGGATGCTCACGAATGGATGCTACACCCGGACATCTTCAAGACCATCACAAAAAAATGGGGAATGCCACAGATAGATCTATTCGCTTCCCCTCTCAATCACCAGCTCAAAAAATTTTGCACAAGGACATTCCACCCACTTGCATGGAAGGTGGATTCGCTCTCCTTCAGCTGGAAAGGTCTGACAGCATATGCATTCCCACCTCTTCCCTTGATACACAAGGTATTACTAAAAATCAAGGAAGAACATCCAAGGATAATCCTGATAGCTCCGAACTGGCCAAGACAACACTGGTACCCATTGCTGAGGAGCATGTCTCGGGACAAAATGTGGCCAATACCCCTGATGCCTTTGATGTTAACTCAGAACAACTACAGCATCATACATCCAAACCTAAAAACTTTGCAACTGACTGCATGGAACATCACATAGCAGCAACTAATCCAGATCTTTCCCAAAGGGTTAAAGACATTATCCTTGAAGCCCGCAGACCTTCAACAAGAAGGAACTATGCAGGAAAATGGAAAAGGTTTGTCATTTGGAGTGCTGAAAGAGGAAAAGATGTGTCGAATGTAGATATTGCTAACATTCTGGAGTATTTGGCAGAGCTTCTACATACAGGCCTGTCCTATTCCTCCATCAAGATACATGCATCAGCTATTTCAGCAGAATACAGCTTTGATCCACCTGTCTTTTCACATCCTCTACTCAGGCAGTTCCTCAGAGGGATCAAGAATGTAAAACCTCCTAGGAAACTACCACTACCAGCTTGGGACTTGAACTTTGTGCTAGAAAAGTTGACACTCCCTCCTTTTGAGCCAGCAGCAACAGCAGACCTACAGCATCTATCATGGAAAACTGCTTTCCTACTGGCAATAACCTCAGCAAGGAGGGTTTCTGAACTTCAGGCCCTAATGGCAGTACAACCCTTCCTAATCTTCCACCAAGATAGAGTGTCCATGAGAACTAATCCTACATTTATGCCTAAGGTGGTATCCAGAGTGTCTTTAAACCAGGCAATCCACCTACCTACCTTCTTTCCCAACCCACAAAACAGAGGGGAAAGAATGCTGCATACCTTGGATGTACATAGACAGCTACGCTACTACCTGGACAGAACCAAAAGTAACAGAAAAACTGACCAGCTTTTTGTAGCCTATGCAACAGGAAGGGAAGGAAAAGCAATTTCCAAACAGACAATCTCCAAATGGATAGGAAATTGCATACGATTCTGTTACTCCTTCCATGGAAAACCAATTCCACAGAACATAAGGCCTCATTCTACAAGGGCAACAGCCACTACCACAGCCTTCTTACGAGGAGTGGCAACCAAGGACATTATTGAGGCGGCTACTTGGACCTCCGTGCATACATTTGCCAAGCATTATAATTTACCTCTGTATTCCAGATCCCGAGCAGGGTTTGCCACTGCTGTACTGCAAGGGATCCTAACCACACCATAAGTTCTTCTTCTTCCTCCTCCCCTAGTTGGCTATGGTATTCTACCCAGTTGTTATGACTGCAGATGCATCCATGAAGGACATAGTACAGTTTTGTACCTACCATAAATGTAGATGTCCGAACTGGATAGCATCTGCAGTCAGGATTACCCTCCTCCTTCCCTCTGTGGTACTCCTAGGGTATTTACCCTCCTAATAGCTAGCTGGTGGGGGGAGTCTCTTATGGTGTATTTGTTTGTATATATGTACATACATGCTTATTTTTTGTGTTTGCCTTCTATCTTTTTGGAAACATTGGCATTTATCCAAAATTTAGCCTTCCAAGAGGGCAACTGGCATCTGGGGCAAGAAACACTGAGGAAAATGGCGTCGGCTGATGCCTTTATACCCGAAGACCAGCAGAGATGACGTCGGGTGAAGTGCGACATCAGCCGAAGCCGGACCCAGACTTTGGAATCCGGCCGACCGAAGGGCTGCCTGACGACAGGACAACCCAGTTGTTATGACTGCAGATGCTATCCAGTTCGGACATCTACATTTATGGTAGGTACAAAACTGTACTTTTCAAGAGGTTATAAATTCCACTTTCATACCTTGCCAAGACCAAATGGATGGCCAGACCTACCAAAACACCAATGGGTAGAGGCATTAAACCAGGTGGAATCCCTCATGGCTATGAGGGCCATAGAACTGGTTCCACAATCAGAGACGGGCCAAGGCTTTTACTCAAGGCTCTTCCTAGTTCCCAGAAAGCAAAATTCATGGAGACCCATCCTGGATCTCTCAGTCTTAAACACCTTCCTGGAGATACCAAAGTTCAAGATGCTTACTCTGCAGCAGCTCCTGCCAATGTTAAGCAAAAATGCATGGATGGTGACACTGGATTTAAAGGAGGCTTACCTACACATCCCTATCACACAGGAGTGCAGAAAATACCTCGGGTTCAAGGCTGGCTCGAAACATTACCAATTCTCTGCGCTGCCCTTTGGCTTGTCTACTGCGCCCAGGGTCTTTACCAAGTGCCTGGCACCAGTAGTAGCTTATTGCAGACTCAAGGGAATTCAAATTTACCCTTATCTGGACGACTGCCTTATTCAAGCAGACAGCAAGGATGTCTTACTCCAGCACCTGGAATTTGTTGAAAATCTACTCAAGTACCTGGGATTCACTGTGAACATAAAAAAGTCACATTTGACACCCACACAACAGATAACTTTTCTGGGTGCTCTTCTAAACACAACAACTCAGATGGCATTCCTGACTTCCGAAAAACAACTGCAGCTGGCTTCACCTTTCAAAACCTTGGCGTCAATAACTCAGCTAACTGCAAGGAAATTCCTGCAGGCTTTGGGTTACATGGCCTCCTGCATCCTTCTCATACCAAATGCAAGACTACATATGAGAAAAATACAATGATACCTAAAAAGTGTATGGTCTCAGCATTGCCACAGTCTAGACACACAGATTGCTGTCTTGCCTTGCCTACAAAAGGAATTCCATTGGTGGACCATGGCATGTCTTCACAACAAAGTGAAAGCCTTCAGTCTGCCTCCAGCCAGCCAAGTGTTAACCACGGACGCCTCGGATTATGCATGGGGAGCCTACTTACAGGGAAAAGGTCTGCAAGGTTTTTGGACAGAGGATCAGAAGTACCTACATATCAATTTAAAAGAGATGTTAGCTGTACAGAATGTCCTCTTGGCTTTCAGGGATCTTCTACAACCAGGACAACTACTGATAAGGACAGACAACACCACAGTTATGTGGTACATAAACAAGCAACGGGGTTCACACTCCTACCCCCTTTGCAGACTAGCCATGACTCTATGGAACACAGCTCTAGCTTGCAAAGTGGATCTACAAGCTCAGTTCCTGCCAGGAAAACAAAATATTCTGGCAGACAGCCTGAGCAAAGAACCTGTCAGACCCACACGAGTGGATGCTAGACACCCAAATATTCAAGATGATTACAGAAGCCTGGGGCTGCCCGGACATAGATCTATTTGCATCCCCCCTCAGCCATCAGTTACAGATTTTTTGCACAAGGACATTTCACAAGCTAGCATGGAAAGTGGATGCAGTATCATTCAGTTGGAGAAACCTCTCGGGGTATGCCTTTCCACCACTACCTCTTCTTCCACGGGTGTTACTAAAGATCAAGCAGGACAAGCCCAAGAAGATGATTTTACTGGCTCCAACTTGGCCTCGTCAATTTTGGTACTCAACACTGATGAATCTATCCCAGGAGCCTCCTTGGATTTTACCTCAGATTCCACATCTTTTGTCCCAACACCAAGGCCAGGTTCTGCACTCTCATGTCAAAACTCTCAGCCTGGCAGCCTGGCGAATTCAGGGTCTATGATTAATCCTTTCCTTCCCAAACAGGTTATGGATGTCATCTTAGAAGCCAGACAGCCTAGCACTAGAAAATCTTATGCAGGTAAATGGAAGAGATTTTGCACCTGGATGCATGCTCAGGATTCGGATCCTCTCATTCCTAATATCCCACTGATTTTACTTTACCTGACCGACATGCTACATAAAGGTTTATCCTTCTCCATAAAAAATACATGCCTCAGCTATCTCTGCACATTACAATACAGATCCTCCAATCTTTTCGCATCCACTTCTAAAACAATATCTCAGAGGAGCAAAGAATTTAAGGCCCCCTAGGACACCATCTATACCTGCCTGGGACCCCAACTATATTCTGTAAAAACTCACTCTGCCTCCTTTTGAGCCTGCTGCCACATCTGATATTAAGTATTTATCATGGAAGACCGCTATCCTACTGGCTTTGACTTCAGCCAGGAGAGTCTCGGAGTTACAAGCACTCATGGCTGTGGAACCTTATATTATTTTTCACCAAGATAGGGTGTCTTTAAGGACTAATCCTACTTTCATGCCTAAAGTGGTTTCCAAAGTGGCTTTAAATCAAACTATTCACCTGCCAACTTTTTTCAATAATCCACAAAATAAGGAGGAAAGGATCTTGCTTTCCTTGGATGTACACAGACAACTTTATTTTTACCTGGACAGAACCAAGGATATCAGGAAAACAGAGCAACTGTTTGTTTCTTATGCAACAAATTCCCAAGGCAAAGCCATTTAAAAACAGACCATTTCTAAATGGATTGCTCATGGAATCAGATTTTGTTACTCATCATGGAAAGCAAACCCCAGGAAAAATTAGGACTCACTCTACCAGAGCTGCTACTTCAGCTGCCTTTCTCAAAGGAGTACCTACCAAGATATTTTGGAAGCTGCAACTTGGAGTTCAGTGCATACTTTCTCTAAGCACTATAATCTCCCTCTTTACTCTAGGTCTAGGGCAGGCATTGCTTCTGCAGTCTTGCAGGGCCTTCTAGCCACCCCTTCTACTCTATAACCACCACCCTTTATCTCAGCTTTTGGATTCAGCCCTACAGTGATGACTGCAACTGTGAAACATGATGAACATAGTACGGTTGTGTACACTTACCATAAATGTAGATGTTAGAGTGTCTTCACTGTTGCAGTCTGGGTTACCCACCCTCCTGCCCCCTCTTATACTTTCATTAGTGTGGTTTCCTACTTCACCCTTCTTCTGAGGTGTATTTGCTACAGGGTATGGGGTTTGTTGTATGTTACATTTATGTTTTACTATTAGCCTTCACTTTTGGGCACCTGACATCTGGGGCAAGAAAAACTGGAGAACATGGCGTCTGCTGGCAGCTTTGTACTCCTAGCGCTCTGACGTCAGGGAGCATGACTGAACAGCCGACGCTGGACCCAGACTTTGGGATTCTGGCCAACCGAGGACTGCCTGCCAGCAGGAAGAACCCTACAGTGATGACTGCAACAGTGAAGACACTCTAACATCTACATTTATGGTAAGTGTACACAACTGTACTTTGTGATGGCCTCTCTTTACCCCGAGCCAGTAATAAAGGAGCCTCAACCATCACCACTGACACTGGTGAGAGATGGTCATGAAGAACAGGAATGGATTTACACAGTGTTTCAAATTCCGCTCTCTGCATCAAACACTGTTTCCCTCGAGCACACAGGGAATGTGCTCGAGACCTGGGATTAGACTATCTGTCTCTCTCCAGATTCCAAACAAGACTCACTTTGGACTACTGTGTCCCAGTTCCAACTAGCTGTCACACCCACACCCAGGTATTTAATTTGCACTCTCTCTCTCTCTCTGTCTCTCCAGGGCAAAGCTGATGCAGATTAACCATAACCCTTCTGTCCAGACTATAAGGTAACTACGCTGCCACCAGTCAACCACTCTTGGGCTCTTAAAAGGGTATTCAATTATACTGAGTAAAATCAGTACTAACCATAAATGGTAGAGTGTAACCAAAGTAGCCAGGCTTTTTGGAGTGGCCAAAGCATCACTTGAATGAGCACAGATACTCCAGGATGTTAAAAAGTATTCTCTAAAAAGACCAGCCACAAGTAAAGGTGTAAAATTATTTAATAATAATAATAATAATAATAATAATAAAATGGTAAACATGAGAATACTACATATCTAAGTTGAATAAACAGAATTTCAATCACAGGAGAAGTAAAAATAACACAGTTGGACAGATTCAAACAGATTCAGGAAAAACCCTACTTAAATAATCTTACAGTATTTCCTGACTGTCTAAAAAGTAACTGTTTTGTAGCTAACTTAATACAGCAAGGCAAGATAGGATGCTGAAATGCTTACTTCCACAAGGCAAAGTGATGAGCTTCAAACTAAACTGAACTAACTGTCATAGACCTTTATATCAGGTTCCAAAGAAAACAAAACAGGCTGCTGTGTGAGTTCCATCCTTTCATTGCTGGTTATGGAATGACAACACATTTGATCACCTGACTGTGGTACAGCACACACCCAGAGCCGTGCCAAGATATGTTCCAGTATCTGAAAGCTGTAGAACAATTTCAAAAACTCTGTTCTTCACTTCTAGAATTCTTTGTTTAAACATAAACATTTAAAGTGACACTGTTGATACATTTGTAACACAAACATCTGTACAAGTCAGGGTGTGATGGTCAAATGACAAAATTTGTACAACTCCAGCTGTCTGTACTGGCGTATGTTACACATGCACTGCCCTAGTGTCCCTTGCACAGATGGTAATACCTGACATTGTCACACCAGGTGTCAGCAGTGTTGATGCACCTTCTGAAAGGGGCAACCATGGTAAAGGCGGCCTTTTTAAAGAACAAAGGCTCAGAGACATAGATGCATTGAAGGTCCACAAAACCAGGGATATTGTGTAGTCTTTTCTGACAAGTAACCCCAGCATCCCTGAAGAGCTGCCAGACGTCTCCCTCCTGTTTTCATTCAGGGTCATTTGTCCTTTTACTCTACTGCGAGTGGGGCCATCATGCTGGGCAAATGAGTCAAAGAGATTATTTCCAGAGGAATCTGTTTTACCCTTTTTCCTTACACCCCAGAACCAAAAGAGACACTGTTGGATGTCCCACCAGGCAAATGAAACAGAAGAAAAAGAGATCGCCTCTTTGCTGTCCAAAAGAACCATGTAAGAGTTCTCACCAGACCATAGAGGGCCAGGCTTTTATTCAGTATTCTTTTTGGTTCCAAAGAAAACTTGGGACCTTGGGCCCCAAGATCCAGTTCAGAATGGTTATGGTACAATCAGTTTTAGCCTAAGGGAGAACTGGATGTGCTCAATGGATATCTCAGGTACTTATCTACACATCAAAGTTGAGGCAGTCATGGAAGCTCCTTTGCTTCCGACTGGGAACCAGCCATTATTTGGTTTGAGCCTTGCCTTTGGGTCTCGTCAACAGCCCCCAGGTTGTTTACCTTGTGCATGGCTGTCTTACTGGGTCATTTGTGTCTCCAGGGAATTCAGTTTTCCTGTACCTGAACGACTAGCTCCAAACTGCTCCCAGAGTGGAATTTCTTGTTAAAGTCAAGGACTCTCCGTTTGCTTGATATGGAAATTTCCAAGGACTGGTACAGAAACTTTTGGAAAGTAAAGTCTCCAGCCAACTTAGAGGGATTCCTTTTATAGGTTGTTGGACATTAGAGTCCATAGATACTCATTGAATGAACACTGCTGTAGTAGCCTTAGATCCTTGGCAGGATATTACTCCTACAGCTAACAGCCAAACAGCTTCCAAAGTTTTAACGCACCCTCCACATGATCTTACCATTAGTCAGCTTGAGCTGAGCTGCTAAAAAAAATGGTTTAAGAACAAAGACCTTCAGAGCTTTCCTGCTGTTGAAGAGAAGGCTTCTCTGCAGCCTTTTGAATGTCAACTTTTGGCTAGGATTTTGTTTAAAGACTGTCACAAGACTGGACTCTAATTTTAAAATGGGGTTACACTTTTCCTGTCATTTTAAGTTATTTCACATTGTTTAAAAACATTCTTTTTCCAAAAAGTGGAGCAGTTGTAAAAGTATGAGAAATGTTTTTGTCTGGGATTTCTTTGTGAAGAAAATTTGCTTTATATGATTTTATTTCTTTCATTTTAAAGGCCACAACTCGTTGTTTAAAGTGTGTCTGTTACTTCTAGGGCTGTGGTCACTGGTACTGTTTTGAGGAGGTTTGCCTGGCTGCAATCTCAGTACCTCCCAGATGTGAAAAATGAGATTTTAAATTCTTTATGGACAGAGATTTATTTTTTGTTCTCTCAGCAACAGAGGTTGATTTAGAAGGGTAAGATGATACAGAAGTTTCTCTAAGGTTTTTCAGCCATCCTTTCCCAAAATTTCTAAGGGAATCTGTTATCACTCATCCAATTTTGGTAAGAAACAAAATAGTTTCATCAAAATGCTGATGTTAATGTTTTAGGAAGAAATTGCAAGGGGGTCCAAAAGGAATGCAAGAACTCCTCAAAACCAAGGACAGTCCAAAAAGTCAAAATGACTATTTTGGGGGCCTTGTCCCATGTCCCACTTTGAATCGGTCACTTTGGTCTCTTAGGGTTTCTTTAGGGGTTGGGCTTTGTTATACTGGTTAATGTACTTAACCTCACAGATGCAAGGTGCAGAGTATGATTCTCGTCTTTGAGGGAAGTTGGCTAGGCTTAAAATGACCCACAAGGACAGCTAGCTTAGTACTTGCCTATGAACCTATCTATGAACAAGGTGGAATTCCAAGGGAACATTCAAAAGTCTTTTTGACTCCATTACATTCCTGGGGCATGTCGGTTCAAAGATCTTTTTTTCCACCGGAAAAATTGGATGTATATGTAGATCTATATGTAGGGTTTTCCACTCAGACTTTGGTCAGTCTGAGGGAATACTTTAGCATTTTGGATCTCATGGCATTTATGGTTCTCATGATACTTACGGCAAGACTCCATGTGGGAAAGATACAGTGGTAGAATAAAAAAGACGGTCCAAGGCAAACTCCACCAGAAAATTAGTGGAAACGTTCCAAAAACAGCTTACAATGAAGGCACAGTGCTCAATTCCACAACTGTTAGTTTATTTAACGCCACACAATTTCCAAACGTTTGGAAATTGAGCACTGTGCCTTCATTGTAAGCTGTTTTTGGAACGTTTCCACTAATTTTCTGGTGGAGTTTGCCTTGGACCGTCTTTTTTATTCTAAAGATACAGTGGTATTGAAAGCTTCTGTGGCCCCACCACTAACACCCATTACACTTTTTTTTTGAAATCCCAATTCTGTGGTTTGCCAGAAGAGAAATCGGTTGGAGAGAGCAAATGTCCCTAAATCCAGACCTGCCACTTCATAGCAGTCAGTTACCACAGACTTCTCAGACTTTGCTTGTGAACAGTGTCAGGAGGGATAAACGTGCTAGGTGTTTGGACACCAATGACTGACACAAGCAGATATATATAAAAGAGATGCTTGCACTGATCAAGAAACTCAACTCTCTGAATCATCACTGGTCCCCTGCATCTCCAAATTATTACAGACAATGCCACAGGGATTGGGAGGATGGCCTAATGGTTAAGGTGTTTGCCTTACAAACGCAAGGTGCATGGTTTGAGTCTCACAAGGTATAATTGGCTAGGCTTAAAATGGCTTGCAAGGGCAGTTAGCCTAGTACTAGCCTATGAACCCAAGTCATGCGATACATCAACAAGCAAGGTGGAACCAGGTCTTACCCATTTGCAGACTATCTACAAATAGCTTCATAATGCAGTCTGATTATATAGGCATCCTGTCGGAGCAAAACTGTGTGGCAGGCAAGGTGAACAGGACAAAGGCAGACCCTCGTGAATGGAAACTAGATCAGAGCAACTTGCAAGATTTGATCTGTTTTTGGGGGAGTTCCTCAAGTCAACCTCTGTGTCCTCTCTGAACAGTCTGGCAAAATTCTGCTCCAGCCCTCCATGCAAGAAAGTGTGGAAGATAGATGCTCCTTATTTTCTTTTCCATGGACAGAAATGTTCCTGTATGGTTTTCCACCCTTTCCACTGATGTCCAGGTTACTTCAGATGATTCAGAATGAACCCTGTAAGATGATTGCTGTGACTCCCTTATGGCCCAGGCAGCAGTAATTCTTTCTTTTTTGGAAATTGCAAGGGGCAGTTACCATAAAGCTTTCTCATAGAATGGTTCTACTGACGCACAAACAGGGTGGTTTGACACACCCAAACCCCAATCAAGTTGGCTTGGGATTTTGACCCAGAGGTCAGATTGAGCAAATTGAATTAATAGGATATGAAAGTTATGTAATTAACATAAAGCTATAGCCTGTCATTCATATCTGTCCAATATGACCACCCTCCCTCCATTCCTCTTTCTTTTTTTCATTGTCCTTGAAAGCTCTGAGGGATCTTGACGTGTGTGTGTGTGTGTGTGTGTGTGTGTGTGTGTGTGTGTGTGTGTGTGTGTGTGTGTGTGTGTGTGTGTGTGTGTATGTATATATATATATATATATTTGTGTATATGTGTGTGTGTGTGTGTATATGTGTGTGTGTGTGTGTGTGTGTGTGTGTGTGTGTGTGCGCGCATGTGCGTGTGTGTGTGCGTGTATATATATATATATATATATATATATATATATATATATGTGTGTGTATGTGTGTTATATATATATATATATATATATATATATATATATATATATATATACGTGTGTGTGTATATATGTATGTTGGTGTGTGTGTCTGTGTGTGTCTATATGTCTGTGTGTGTGCACGTGTGTGTGTGTGTGTGTATACACACCTTTACAAATTCCTTCTGGTCTAGAGCAGGCTTTGGTAGGACCGTTCTCCAGGGGTTTCTGGACCCTTAACTGTCTTGCACTCAGTCTGTATAAGCTGTGGTAGTCTAGTCATACAGCAATGGCTACTGTAGCAGTGATTAAATGAAGAACATAGTACAGTTGTATAAGCAAAATTACCATAAAATAGATGCTTGAATGATTACTGCTGCAGTAGCCACTCCCTCACTCCACCCCCCCCGCCCATTTTTGTACATTTTTGTTAGCAGGGTGTGGACTTGGATTTTTACTTAATTTGCATTGTTCATTTCAGGGTGGTAGAATCTGTCTTAGTTTGTAAGAATGCTCTCAAGGGCTTGGCATCCTTACCTTTTCTTTAGCTGTGCTTAAGCTGATAACAGTTTTGGATAGTAAATGTTATTAAGCTTTGTAAACAGATTAGCTGTTATATCATAGGATATAACCCATATATCTACTGCACCAGTGATCATTTGAACATCTACTACTGTGGTACGTTTACATACGTAACTGTACTATTTCAAGAATTTGAAATATATACGTATAGGGGTTAAAAAAGGAAAATATTACCATACATTTGTGAGCTGGTGCTGAGAAATTCCGAATGCAACTGTTCTTTTTCCTCTGCACATCCATTTACAGCCTAAATACAGTTAATAGTGAATATCAATATTTTTTGTCTAAACATGTTACAAGAAAATTTCACTATTTCACAAATGTTATTTTAATTGGCACATTAAGTAGACTTCTGTGGACTTTAGAGGGTCCCAGGGGCTCCATACTTGCATTACATGAAGTGTATGAAAGGGTTTACTCTACAACTTTTGTTCTGGGTTTGGAACACAGTATTTGCCCAGACTATAACTGGTTTGAGTTGTCTTTGAACCAGAAGTCAGAATTGCTTCTACATCTCCAGAAAAGATAATGTTTCTTTTTATTAGAACAACTGCACCACTAAAATTCTCTGTACATATAGTGGCATTGTTGTGACCTTAATTTCGACACTTCTCTGCTTTTACATCTTTACTGGTTGAATGCCAGTTTTTGGTGTATTGTATATCTGTCTATCCTAGCTCAGTTGCCAGAAAGTTTTAGTGGTATATGTCTGAGCATTATGTGGTACGTTTTTCACTTCCCTATTGAGTGCAGAGCTTTATAGCCATTTCTCACTGTCCATCTTGAATTTTGCATAATACTTCATTTTATTTGGGGTGTGTCTATGTCTTCCAGTTGTGGTGATGAATGCAGTGTATTTTGGAATATGTTCAAAAGTAGTTTTATGTTGGCTGATGGCTTGCCCCCCATTTCCCTATATTGACAGTTGTATGCAATGAGCTACATTTTTTTTACAGAATAAGTTGTGTATGTGGCTATTCACTAGGTGGTATAAACATTGACTCTAGGTGATTTGGTCACATTAATGTTTGTGACACCCTGACCTTGTGTAAAATGTGGAAAAAAAGGTGACAATATATCTATATATGTATTTTGTATCTCATAATCATGGCACATTTTTTTTCAGAAAAAAAAAATTACCTGAAATTTCAAAGAAGCTTCTGCAATATGGTCTATCCTGTTAGGTACCACCAGTAGTCCCACATATTCACTTGGCTGCCATTTGATTCAGAGCAGATATGGATTTGATATTTTTAAGATGAAAAACTTTTGTTTGTATTTTAATGAAATCAGGACTAAAAATAGTAATTATAGATAAAAAGCAATGCTTTCTTTTTTAAGTGTTATAAAATAAATCACGTATTTTGTTAGTGCAGATGGATGCAGACATAACTGAGACTGTTGTCTCTTCAGCTTTAGTGATATTAACTCAGCAGTTAGCTGTACTAGGCGGAGTTTTCACACATCTTGCCATGAAAATTGTCTAAAAAGATCTGAAAGTAGTTTAGAGTTTTAAATTTTATGCAAGGTAAACGTGTTTGCATACATGTATTTGCTCGCTTGCTTGTGTACTTTTTATAGAGCCCTGACCTCCGTGCACCAGCTTCAGTATCAACCAGAAATTTAAGGCCAGAATAATCACCATGGCTTGATAAACTGCAAGATTTGCAAAACATTTGTCTAGCTGACTCTTTCATAAATACTGGTAGTCTATGATTTTTGGCCCTAAGTGAATATTTTTGGTTGGGAGGGTGACCTAATGGTTAAGGTGTTTGCCTTACAAACACAAGGTGCAGGGTTTGAGTCTCACAAGGGATAATTGGCTAGGCTTAAAATGGCTTGCAAGAGCAGTTAGCTTAGCACTAACCTATGAACTTATTTCTGTGCAAGAGTGATATTTTCACTAGCATCATTTGCATCAAGAGGGAGGGGGAGCCCTCACTGTGACCCAGATGACCTCATTGTGCGATTAGCTCACTAATACTTGACTATGCTGACAGGAGAGGATAGTTATGGTCATCCTGTGGAGGAACCAGGGCAGAGCAAGATGTGCACAGCCAGAGTTCGTTGAAGGGGATGACATTGCAGAAGGTGTGCTTGGGGACAGGTTTACAGTTCATCAAACCACCATATGGTGGTAACCCTCATTAGAAAGTGCACATAAACATGCACCCACAGGTGATTTTTGTGAATTTGTCTTCCGTGTGAAGCAAGTATCCTTTTCTCCCATCCTAGTAAAGCGTTATAGACTTGGGTGAGAGCACAGACTCAACCTTGTATGTCCGAATGATGAGCCCTCTGGATGACTTGTCTCCTAGCAGATCTTAGGGTTCCCCACTGATAGGAATGAATAGGTCTGGGAGAGGAGGCTTGATGATCTGCAGACAGATGGTGAAAAAGTAGTGAGATGAAAGTGGTATTTTCATTTTTTGTAAATGTAATGTATTGCGTTATGTAAATAACCTTTAAAATTCCAACTGAGAATGACACCAGCAGCTAGGATAAACTGTTGGTTTATAACACGCCAATAGACTATGAAAATAAGAGGTAATTGAACTGAAACACGGTCAGGGTAGCTGTGTTTTTATTAGGTTAGCGCTTTCATGGGTCATCTCTGCCCGCTTCTTCAGACCAAACAGAATAAATATAAAAATCCATTTATATAAAATATTTTAAAATTTAAACACCTGTAGAAGCTGTACATCAATTAAGACAACTAAAATGTGAAGTGTTGCGAAGTATCTAAGTGTTTTCACGTGCATCTTAAACAGACATGCACTTTAAAACATAGTCATGTGAACTTACGAGCATATTTATATAAAACATAGTCATGTGAACTTACGAGCATATTTATACATAACCTGGACAGACTAAAAACATTTTTTTTCTAAGCCTACAAGGATCTTAATAAGCATTGTATTTATAAATGTAATGTAACACCATGTAACATGGTATTTCACAGCTGAAAACCTAAAACAAAATATGGTAAAAATATGATATGGCATGTGAGCATTCTAAATGTCCCTTGGTGAGAACCAAAAAAATCATACTATAACCCACTGTGCCTATTGGGGGATGAGTTGTATGAGCTATTTGCTTTAGGCATTGCCTGTGGTGCACAGTCTGTACAAGGTAGGAGTTCACGAATTACAGATTGTCAGTTGTGTTAGGGTTGTATAAAAATTGCCTCTAGTTTATTTGGTTACACTGACTAGTGTCACCAAAAGTGGGAATGGTGTTTGATGGCAAGTAGAATGAGGACCTGGGCTAGTCCCAGGGACTACCTTGCTAAATAGCAGGAGGAGTCTGTTTGCTTCCATGAGCCAATATGCACCCACATTTAAGCCCAGTATCCCTGGTTCAAGAAAAACTGGCCGGCCGATGTCACATTTGTCCTGACCAAGTTTCAAATACATGCGTCTAGAGTGTTTCTCCCCGGGCCTCTGCTGAAAATTGGCTTCGTTCCAAGTCAGACTTTCCCAGTAAACAAATGTTAAATAAAATTACATGAGAACACTCTTGAGTGAAAGCTGTATGTGAAACCAATCAACATGCCAAACGTGACCCAAGGAGTGCTACAGTTGAATATAGGTTCACTGACAGGATGCACTTAGAAGTGGATGACATGCGATAAGGTGGACAAGCAGTGCAGCAAAGCCACTTGATTTGGGATCCAGAGCACATCTCTAAGGGGAAAAGAGAGACTAATCCTGTGAGGAATTTTGGTGAGGGAGAGTCTTCTGAAGACTGCACAAGAATGTCGTCAGAATTTAATGATGGTCATAATGAGACTTCAGTGTAAATTTAGGGCTGCATTCATTATCTCAGCCTTTGCCCCACAGCAGGGTTGTGATGGCATAGAAAAGATGGCATTCAGGCAGCATTTGCAGGAACTGATAGGTATAGTAGAACATGAATTAGTTTTGATACTAGGAGACCTGAATGCTCATATTAGGATAGGTGGAACAAGATATGAGGACTGCTTAGGTTCACATAGGTGTGGCAATGGGAATAAAGGAGAGTCCATTAGGGACTCCTGTCTGGAAAATTGAATAAAGGTGACAAATGTTTCAGCTAGAGATTTTCACAAAATCATGTACAAGAGTGGTCAGCTTGCATCTTTGCTAGACTTTCTCCTAGTAAGGAAAGGGCATTGGAGTAGAATTGGAGATTAGAGTTATCCCCAGTGCACTAGTTGGGACACAGGAGAGAACACTGGTGTCTGCAGTCAGCTGCAAACAGTTGGAGAGGGCTCTAAGGTCAAGGGGCATTAGACTGAAGCAGTGGAAGTTGAGTGGAGCAAAGGCATAGGAGCTCATGGAAATACTGAGGGCTTGAGCACTGCAGGAAGAAGAGGAAATAAATGGAGTTGAAGAATGGCAGTGTCTCAGAACAGCATTTTTGAAGACTATAGAACAGGTATATGGCTGAGCCAGGTATGGAGTTGAGGTACATGAGGAAAGCTAGTGGCGGAATGCAGAAGTCCAGGAAGCTTTTAAAACTAACAATTGTAGGAAAAAGTGGGAGATGGAAAAGATGTACCAGGCTAAGATGGAATGCAGGTTGGTTAACAGAGCAGTCACAGTGGCAAAGAACAAGTCACCAGAAACCTCAACCAGCATATGAAAAGTGACACTGGAGCTGGCCCAAAGAAACTTGTAGCAGGTTGCAAGTCAAACAAAATAAATACATTTAATTGATTAAAAAAAATGAAAGATGGTGAGTGACACGTTCATAAAGGGATACCAGCAACAACCTTCTCACCATTCTCAGGACAGCAAAGGCAAATGGAAGCGGTACTTGGAGCAGCTTTTAAATGAAAAAATCTACAGAAGCTTCACTTCTTACTCAGCCTAAGATGGAGAAAGAAGAGTCCACAGAGGGGTTTCCCAGTGGAAGTGGGTGTGCATTAGGGCTCAGCTCCAAGTCCACTGCTGTTCATACTGGTGGTGATCTACATCAGCAAATAGGTTCAACAATTGCTGCTGTATGCAAATGTAGCATTATAGTGGAACAGAGTTAACAGCTTCAGGAATTCAGGAGAGGTGGTTGAGGAGAACTGTAAATGAAGACATCAAAGCTAGAATTAGCGATGCTGTATCCATCTGACACAGTGTCAAGCATAGTGTGTGACACAAGTTTTTCAAATAAGCTGAAAAGTAAGGTGTACAAAACAGTGGCGTGACTAGTAGTACTGAATGGTGCAGAAACCTAAGTATTGGAAGCAGAGCTGTTGAATAAGCTAGAAGTAATGAAAATGAATTGCTTGAGATGAGTATTAGGATGTACCCTGTGGGACAAAGCGAACTTCAATGCAGAACCCAGAGTAGCTTCAGTTGTAGAGAAGATAAAAGGGAACCGGTAATAGTGGTTTTTGCATGTGCTGAAAAGCAGAATTTGTTTTGGTGAAAAAGTTTTGGGAGAGCCTGGAAGAAGACAAAAGGAAACAATGATGTCCAGCAAGGAGGTGGATGGATTGCATGAAAGAAGACCTGTGATGGTCTGGCATGACAGTAGAAGGAGAGCGGCATTGACTCTAGAGGTGTTGACAGTTGGCACAAATCCCAACCCTGTATAGAAAATGGGGATTAAGGGGGAGGTCTGATAATGACCATTAAGATCACAATATCTCAGAATGTAGTGGACCACCAAGCTGCATATTTAGTTTCTGTAAAGGGTGGGCAAACCTATGTATGTCCGGAATGTATCTGTGCAACTTGGTTATTCAAATAAGGTTTGAATCCCATCAGTGCCACCTATTATGCAATAACAGAGAAATAGATGGGATTAGCATCCCTTGACTGCCATCAGATATGTGAGAAAGTGTGGTTGAGTGTAGTTTTAATCTCAACCGTGCCTAAAAAAATTAATGGATTGATGGAACCACTTTCTCCAGTGTGAAAATAATGTTTTAGCTTACACCAAGAGCATCAAGAGGTATATTATCCCAAGTCGCCACTGGTGCCATCAGGTTAATGTAAAAAAAGAAGATTCATATAGGTATGACTGTGTCAATTCACAAAAGGGAAACCTGATGCCAGGAGAATAAAGGGACTATGCACTGCTGTCATGTGCTTTCAGCATCCAGATTAGATTGCACATAGGGCATTTTTATAGAGCTGGTTCTTTGGCCCAACACTCCTGGATCCCTTTCTCTCACCCCTTTGTTTATGAATTAGTGTTTTCCATGGCCCCTTACGTGTGATAACTGCCTTTCTCACCAGTTATTTACACACACAGTTCTCAGGAAAGCATAGCGGAATTCAACTCTCCACGATTTGTTCTTGCACAGTAGTACTGCCACCAGCCTGTAATGGCCAAGGACCACTTATTACTTGCAATGGTAAATAATCCTCATCTCAGATTAATAGTTGTACTGTATATACAATAAAATGACCAGCTACAAGGACATAAATGAGAATAAATAAACTTTACCAAAACAATAAGGCAAGCAGTGCAGTTACAAATTAAATTTTCAAAGAAATAAAAATGTGCATAATGAACATCAGATTGATAGTTACACAAAATTGTTTAGAAAAAAAATCCAACCTTGGATAGTTTATACATTTAACTCCAATTTAGAGTACCAAACCCTTACTTTTGGAAGTTCCTAAGGTATTAGACAAAAAATGCAGATATCAAATTTAGAAAGAAGTGATCACCTCAATGCCTTCCAAGTAAAAAACAAGACAGAACAATGGCTGGCCACAGATATTTATATGCACATTGGGTCATAACTTCTGTTCCCCCAGAAACCATTGCATCAGTTCCATTTTCAGAAAATATTATATCAGTTTATTTAGTTTTGCTTTCCCACAGCAAAATTTACTAACTAAATCAGTTATTCCATCTCTAAAAGACAAGGGCTTTAATTACACCAGCACAGAAATGGAAAGCGGCAGTATACATGTTTAACTGTCTGCATTTTAATGTATGCTTTCTATTCGCAGTTCTAGTCAGCTACTTTTTGAGCATGGACTGTGATTACATTTTATGACCTGCTAATATAGGGGATGCAAGAGATTATATCTTTAGTCAGTAAATTTATGCATTTCCCTTACTTTCATCTTCATTTATATTTTACATTCACAAAAGGAAAGATCACAAAATTTGTATACATTTTACAGAACAAATGTGTTACTAGTAGTAAAGAAGAAGACCATGACTGCATAACTACTTTTGTCAGTTTTCATTAGCCTGGCATTAGCACTGTACCATATATATTTATGTAAACTTAGCATTGCCAGAGAGAAAATTTGAATTCTTGCTTGAAAAATAACCTGAGTTGTAACTAGAAATATGCCACTGCAGCCACCAAAATTCCTTTACTGACCGGTATAATGTTGGACTGTGGCCAATTCCTTAAAGATGGAATTAGCCCAGTATATAGGCTCTTTATTTATTTTTAATTTTTTGCCATTAGGTTGACAAACTTGTACATATGATAGACTTTGAGCTTGTGAGAGAGAATGCAAGCATTTATTTTTTCTAGCAAGAGTTGTAGTATTTACCTCATTTTAAACATGGTGTACAGTATAGCAAAACAAAATGCAGCATTTGCATTCCACTTCATTTTTCTCATGAGTAACACTGGTGGCTAGCAGATGTCCTTTTTCTCTGTCTTCACATAAATTTGATCTTATGTGAAAATAAACCTGTTTAAAAAAAAAAAAGCATTTTGTTTCTTTTTGATCAATCCTTTTACCTGCCCTGGTATAGGATCATTAAGATTATGAGGCTATAGACCCTGAGGTCATTTTAAGCCTAGCTGTTTTAGTCCAATATAGTACCGTAGAAGTACTAGTCAATACCCAGGATTGCATTTAATGATGATTGCCCCGTCCAGGAGGGTTGTGGATGTCATCCATGGTAAGAATTTATGGTACTCCATCCACTCATCCAGGTTCCTCTTGAACAATGTCATAGAGGTGCTCTGTTTCACGTGAATTGGTAGCCTGTTCCAAAGATGTGGAAGTCGCTGGGAGATAAATCTGCCACTCCAGCATGTCCTGTTTAAGCTGCAGGCCATATTTAAGTCTCTGAAACAGGTAGCCCTAGACGCATTTGATTTACGGATATGCAGTAAGTTCATTAGGTTAGTGTCTTGGGTTGCTCCGTAGGTCAGGCATAAGTCTCCACTAAGAAGTCTGTAGGATACAGAGTATAGTGACAGGGATTTTAGTTGGTCCATGTAAGGCACATGCTGGTGGCCCTTGATCATTTTTATTGGAAACCTCAGAGGTCTGTCTAATTGCTATAGGTGCTTAGTACTGTACATACCAAATGGGATGTTATACTCAATTATGAGCAGGATAAGTGCAGAGTATAGGGGGGTTATAACTTCTTTTGCTTTCGAAGCAATTCCTTTACTAATCAAGTGAGCTGCGTGTTAAGCTTTCCTTGCAACAGTAGACACATGGTGGTTGAAGTTAAGGTCATGGGCAAGCTGTGATCCCAGGTCCCTTTCCACTTCATGGGTAGTTAGGGTATTGTTATTGATTTGATAGTGTGAAGGGACATTGTTTGTGCCGAAGGGAATGGTGATGCATATGTTCTTCGTGTTTCACTGTTGCAGTCCTAACATATGGGTTATCTGGCTCCCGGTAGCCCTTAGTTAGCCCAAATACCAGAGTCTTCGGTATATGATGATGGCTGCTGTCTGCTGTAAACTGATGTCAGAACGTCAGGTATAAAGGGAGGCAGCCGACGCCATTTCCTCAGTCTTTCTTGGTGCGGAGCCTGAAGCAAATGCAATTTGCTCTAGTGCCGGTCAGCCATTTACCTTCTTTCTGCATTTCGACTACTAAGTTGAAGACTCCTTCAGATAAGTACCCCGTTGGGACTCTCTTTTCTTGCTTTAACGAATGTCAGATAAAGTTAACAACTGTCTTTCCCGTGGAAAACAGATTCCGCACCGTGATTTTCATTCCTATTGTATAACTTGTTTGGGCCTTGAGAACGGCGTCCCTAATTGCGATCTCTGTGCTTCCTTCAACCCACGTACCATACGCTGTAGAGCTAAGATTTTATAGAAGCATTTCAGAGTGTGGCCTAAGTTTGTTGGTATGGCATTTTCTGGTCTCCCGACTTAAGACATACCTAAGAAACACAAGGACCGTGACAGGCCTAGGGTTAAAGCTGCTGACGACGGGCCAGTGAAATTGGTAGTCGGCCCAGTGGTAGCTAGTGAGGTGCATTTGCGGCCCCTGCAGTCCACAGATTTTCAGCTGCAGGCCTCTGCCGAGACTTTTACAGAGTCCTCCAGGCCAAAGGCTGCTATTTTGTCTTCAGACCCACTGCCTGTCGCTGCCTCAGATGGGTCCGGAGCCACTATGCAGGCACCAGCTTCGAACGCCTCTTCTCTTAGATATGAGACCAGAGCCAGACCAACTACCTTAGCTCAGACTTCTGCGGTTGCTAGGCCTCCTGAGTCCTTCCGGATTACTAGCAAACCTTTCAGCTGCAAATCTGCCCACAAGTGGGTGTCTGCCTCCCCTCCTGTTCCTCAGTCCCAGTTGGTAAAGATGGCTGGTGACCTTCTTTCCCTTATTAAGGGTTCTCATCCCCCACCTTCCGAGTGGGCTAGGAAATTGTCTCCTGATGTTTTGTCTGAATCAGATTCTGAGGTTTCCAGTATTTTTGCTGGTGAGGAAGGAAATTCTCAACTTTTTTCTGGCTTTGAGGATTCTGATGGTGAGGACTCTATCCCTTCTGCCTCCCCTCCAGAAGATTTTTCCTTTTGGGGGATACTTTGAATACTCTTAGGGAGCACTTTAAATGGGAAAGTCAGGATTTTCCTCAATTTAAGAAAAGGATCCAGGAATTTTTGGATTTGCCACAGCATAAACCTCTGGGCTATATTTCCTGTTTTGGAAGTTGTGGATGATCTTTTCATGGAAAATTCTTTAACTCCTAATTATGTTCCTCCTGTTCCCAGAAAACCTGATAGGTATTCTATGGTTCCTGATTCTCATCAATTTCTTTTTAGAAATCCTACTGCTGATCCTGAGATTGTTTCTCAAGGTCCCAAGGGTGTTAAGGCTACTATTGCTATAAACTCTGTACCTTCTGATAAGGAGTCTAGGGCCTTGGACAGGTGGGGTAAAAAGGTCTGTACCTCTGCAACTCTTGCCATTAGATCTGTGAATTGTATTTTTCACATGCTTAAGTACCAGTCGCATACTTTGGAGGCTATTAATGCTAAGCTTGGGGATATTCCTTCCATGTCGGAGAACAAAGACTTACAAGATTTACTAAATTCTGCCACTCTGGTTAGTAAACATTCTCTTCATTGTGGCTTTGACACCTTGGAGGCTTCCTGTAGAGCAGCAGCCACTGGTTCCATTTATTAGAAGACATGCTTGGCTTAGGGAGCAGCCTCTTTCTGAACCTGTAAAATCTAAATTGCTGGATGTGCCTTTGCACAAAGACCACCTTTTTGGTAACAAGGCTGAGGAGGTACTGAAAAAGTTGGAGGATAAGACGAAATCTGTGCAATCTGTAAAAGATTTCTTTCAGGTTTAGTAGGCATTATCCTTCCAAGAACTGGTCTTTCCCTGATCCTGGCAAGCTGGGTCGCTCTAGGCCCAGGGGTTTCAGATCTTCCAGAGGGCAGGCTTCTACTCCTCAAGGGGCTAAACAATGGCATCCTTATGCTAAATCGGGGAGTTCTAAGCTAGCTTCCCAAAGCAAGCATTCTCAATGACTCTGGCCTTCTTGTGCCTACCTCTGTGGGCCCAGGATTTCCTTTGGGAGGAAGGTTAGCCAGGTTCGTAGGGGTATGGTAATCCATCACAGACTACAAATGGGTGCTCAACATAGTAAACCAAGGTTAAAAGTTTTTATTTTTACTTCTTCCCTGTTCTATAAGGTTACTCAGACAGACCCAGAACTCTCGGGGCAGAGGTAGAGAATCAAATTTCTTCTCTACCGACTACGAGTGCTGTAGAGCCAGTCCCTGCAAATCAGGCAGGCCTAGGTTTTTATTAAAGACTTTTTCTGGTACCCAAAAAAGGGGCACCTGGTGCCCTATTCTGGTTCTGTCTATTCTAAACACTTTTTCTGGTGGTTCCCAAATTCAAGATGCTCACTCTTCAACAGTTACTGCCAATGTTGGGCAAGGATTCATGGCTGGTAACTTTGGATCTCAAGGAGGCTTATCTGCACATCCCAGTAAGGGAAAGTTGCAGGCAGTTTCTTGGTTTCAGGGCTGGGGAGTAACCCTTCCAATTCTCTGTGCTGCCCTTGGGCTTACCTACTGCTCCCGGAGTTTCACAAAGTGCCTGGCGCCAGCCATTGCTGTTAGCAGGCAGAAGAATGGCATTTATCCTTACCTGGACGACTGTCTCATTCAAGCAAACTCCCCTGAACAGTTAAAGGATTTGGACTTTGTGAAGAACATTCTCACTTTTTTGGGTTACACTCTCAACGAAAAGAAATGAAAGTTGGTTCCTACAAAGGAGATTTGTTTTCCTGGGAACAAGTGTGAATACAGCCACCCAGATGGTATTCCTCCCTCAAGACAAACAACAAGATCTGTCTGCTTATTTGAAGAACTTGGCAAGCATGACCCAGCTCTCTGCAAGGCAAATGTCCTTCATGGATGCATCTGCAGTCATAACAAATGGGTTGTCCTGTCGTCAGGCAGCCCTTCGGTCGGCCGGATTCCAAAGTCTGGGTCCGGCTTCGGCTGATGTCGCACTTCACCCGACGTCATCTCTGCTGGTCTTCGGGTATAAAGGCATCAGCCGACGCCATTTTCCTCCGTCTTTCTTGCCGCGTGGCGCCCGAAGCAGAAGCTGTTCGCAAGTGCCGGTCGGTCAGATCCAGAGATTACTACTACCAAATACTACTTCGAAGACTTCTAAAAGCTAAGTACCCCGTTGGGGACTCTTTCTTGCCTCAGCCGATGTCAGAAAAAGTCAATAACTGTTTAACTTGTGGGAAACAAATACCTCATAAAGATTTCCACTCTTACTGTCTGCCTTGCTTAGGCCCAGACCACGACGTAGCAGCCTGTTCGGCCTGTGCTTCCTTCAACCGACGAACGCTTAGGCGTCGGTCGGAGTTTGCTGAACAGTTTTTCGGCTCAGATTTTGCGTATATTATGCCGTCGGATCCTCCGACTACCCAAATTGTTAAAAAACGCAAAGAAAAAGACCGACACTCGCGGTCCGCGGTTTTGGCCGAAACCACGGTTAAGCAAGCCGCGAGTGTCTCGGTTTCGGCCGAAACCGAGAAAACTGGTCAATCTTCAGCCGAATCCATGACTACTACTGAGGCTCCTGTTACCTTACTTGAATCGGCCTCAGAAATTTGCCTACAACTGCGGTTCCTAGTGATTTATCAGACACCATTCCTTTGGATGTCTCTACCCCAGCACGTGGTGCTGCTAGGCCTCCTGCAGCCATGTCTATTAAGGCCTTTGCCAGGGCTAAAGCAGCCAAATCTGCTAAATCAGTGCCTGTTAAGCCCCCCTCACACAGGCCCACTTCTAGTTCACAAATGCTTACTCTGGCAGAAGATTTAATATCCTTAATTAGGGGATCCCAATCTCACCCAGACAGGGCCTCTCAGCCCCAGAAAAGAGACCTAGAGCAGAGCCCCCCGAGCCAGTGTCCTCTGATGATTCTGCGGATGACTCAGACATTACAGACCAGCCAGAGGCTCCTTTTTCTACTTATGAAGATTCCGATGCTGAAGAATCCATTCCAGCTGCCTCTCCACCAGAGGAATTTTCCTTTGGGGAAACCTTACATGCCATGAGAGAACAGTTCCAATGGCAGGGACAAGATTTCTCAGATTCAAGGAAAAGGCTTAGGACTTTTCTGCACTTACCACAACATAGGCCCTTAGCTATACCTCCTGTACTGCCTGTTGTGGATGATGCATTTAATGATGTCTGCACTGCTCCTGATTCTTTACCTCCAGCCCCTGCCAAACCAGATAGATTTTACAGGGTACCAGACACTCATCACCACCTATACAAGGCCCCACTTGCAGACCCCGAAACTATTTCCCAGGGGCCTAAGGCAGTAGCCTCGACCACAGCAAAAAACCCTATTCCTTCTGAAAGGGAATCCAGGTCCTTAGAGATGGGGGAAAAAAGTTTACACCTCTGCTACTCTCTCAGCTAGAGCTTTAAACTGTCAGTTTCATATGATCCAATACCAAGAGTTTATGCTGGATCAGTTAACTAAAAAACTGTCCTCTGATGAATCTTTAGATAAGAAATATGTATTAGAAATGGTGAATAACATCCAACAGGTTAGTAACCATTCCTTAAAATGTGACTATGATGCACTGGAGGCTTCATTTAGATCAGCCATGACTGGCACAGTGATAAGAAGGCATGCATGGTTGAAAGAACAGGTCTTACCGGATCATGTTAAAGCAAAGCTATTAGATGCTCCTATGGATAAGGCCAGTCTATTTGGTACACCTGCCCAGCAGGTAATGAAGAAAATGGAAGAAAAGGCAAAATCTGTACAAACAGTTAAAGATTTCTTACAGGTTCAGCCCCAAGGTTTAGCAGGAACTGGCCTGCCAAAAATTGGTCCTTTCCTGACTCCACAAGATCCCAAAGGGGCAGGAATAGACGCTCTAGAGGCAGAAATCAATCCAGAGGAGGTGCCTACGGAGGACGACAGTGGCAAGGCAATAACCGAGGCACAGACACAACCACTGCCACTGCAACAGGACAATCACAGTGACTTGGCTCTGACTCTGCCTACCAGGGAGCAAATAGCAGCACCATTAGGCGGAAAGTTAGCCTTATTTTCGAAAAATTGGCACTATATCACAAAAGACAAGTGGATTTTGCAAACCATAGACCAAGGCTACCGGTTCCACTTCCACACCTTACCAGTAAAAAGAGGAATGCCAAACCTGCCTCCAAATCAAAAAATAGAAGCTCTGCAGCAGATAGCGGAACTAACAAAGATGAGAGCTGTGGAAAGAGTACCAATAACAGAACAGGGCAAAGGATTCTACTCCAGACTCTTCCTAGTGCCAAGAAAAGAGAAAAGTTGGAGACCTATTCTCGACCTGTCCATCTTAAACACATACATCATTGTCCCAAAATTCAAAATGCTGACTCTACAGCAACTTCTTCCCATGCTGGGCAAGGAGTGTTGGCTGGTAACTCTAGATCTCAAGGAGGCATACCTGCACGTCCCCATTCGACCAAATTGCAGAAGATACCTCAGATTTCTTGCAGGATCAGAGCATTATCAATTCTCAGCATTGCCCTTTGGCTTATCTACTGCGCCCAGAGTATTCACAAAATGCCTGGCATCAGTAATCGCTCACTGCAGAGTACAGGGAATCCAAATTTATCCATACCTGGACGACTGCCTGTTACAAGCGGACAACAAAAGCAAGCTGACAACAGATTTACAAAGGGTCATTTACTTGCTACAAGCCCTGGGATACACAGTCAATTTACAAAAGTCAAGGCTGATACCATCCCAAACAAGAACATTCTTGGGCCCGGAATTGGACACAGTAAAACAAATGGCATTCCTAACTGCAGAAAAACAAAAAGAGCTCCCTCTTTACTTCTTGGCATTAACAAAGCAGAACAAACTAACAGCAAGAAAAGTTCTGCAGGCCTTGGGCTTCATGGCATCATGCATAATCTTGGTCCCACATGCCAGACTGCATATGAGAAAGCTACAGTGGTACCTAAAGAATTTATGGTCTCAGCACAGGCACAGCTTAGAAACAGAAATACCACTAATCCCATGCCTAAAACAGGAGTTCCTATGGTGGGCTCAAGCATGCCAGTCAAACCCAGGCTTACCCTTCCACAACTTTCGAGCAAGCCAAACCATCACAACGGACGCCTCAGACCTAGGAATGGGGGCACACATGTTGGACAAATGCATACAAGGATTGTGGACTCAAGACCAGCTGCACCTGCACATAAACCAAAAAGAAATGCTGGCAGTAAAACTGGCAATCAAAAATTCAGACCATTCCTCAAAGAAGGCCATTTGATGATAAGGACAGACAACACCACAGTCATGTGGTACATCAACAAACAGGGAGGCACTCATTCATACCCCCTATGCAGAATGACTTTGGACCTTTGGAATCTGGCTCTCAGCTACAACATCCAGTTACAGGCAATATTTGTGCCGGGAAAAGAGAACACCCTAGCAGACATGTTAAGCAGAACCACCTCGGATGCTCACGAATGGATGCTACACCCGGACATCTTCAAGGCCATCACAAAGAAATGGGGAATGCCACAAATAGATCTATTCTCTTCCCCACTCAATCACCAGCTCAAAAAATTCTGCACAAGGACATTCCACCCACTTGCATGGAAGGTGGACTCTCTATCCTTCAGCTGGAAAGGCCTGACAGCATATGCATTTCCACCTCTTCCCTTGATGCACAAGGTACTACTGAAAATCAAAGAGGAACGTCCAAGGATAATCCTGATAGCTCCGAACTGGCCAAGACAACACTTGTACCCATTGCTGAGGAGCATGTCTCGGGAGAAAATGTGGTCAATACCCCTGATGCCTTTGATGTTAACTCGGAACAACTACAACATCATACATCCAAACCTAAAAACCTTGCAACTGACTGCCTGGAACATCACATAGCAGCAACTAACCCAGACCTTTCCCAAAGGGTTAAAGACATTATCCTTGAAGCCCGCAGACCTTCAACAAGAAGGAACTATGCAGGAAAATGGAAAAGGTTTGTCATTTGGAGTACTGAAAGAGGAAAAGATGTGTCGAACATAGATATTGCTAACATTCTGGAGTACTTGGCAGAGCTTCTACATACAGGCCTGTCCTATTCCTCCATCAAGATACATGCATCAGCTATTTCAGCAGAATACAGCTTTGATCCACCTGTCTTTTCACATCCTCTACTCAGGCAGTTCCTCAGAGGGATCAAGAATGTAAAACCTCCTAGGAAACCACCATTACCAGCATGGGACTTGAACTTTGTGCTAGAAAAGTTGACACTCCCTCCGTTTGAACCAGCAGCAACAGCAGATTTACAACACCTGTCATGGAAAACTGCTTTCCTACTGGCAATTACCTCAGCAAGGAGGGTTTCGGAACTACAGGCCTTAATGGCAGTGCAACCCTTCCTAATCTTCCATCAAGATAGGGTGTCCATGAGAACTAATCCTACATTTATGCCTAATGTGGTATCCAGAGTGTCTTTAAACCAGGCAATCCACCTACCTACCTTCTTTCCCAATCCACAAAACAGGGGGGAAAGAATGCTGCATACCTTGGATGTACATAGACAGTTACGCTACTACCTGGACAGAACCAAAAGTAACAGAAAAACTGACCAGCTTTTTGTAGCCTATGCAACAGGAAGGGAAGGAAAAGCAATTTCCAAACAGACAATCTCCAAATGGATAGGAAATTGCATAAAATTCTGTTACTCCTACCATGGAAAACCAATTCCACAGAACATAAGACCTCATTCTACAAGGGCTACAGCCACTACCACAGCTTTCTTACGAGGAGTGGCAACCAAGGACATTATTGAGGCGGCTGCTTGGACCTCCGTGCATACATTTGCCAAGCATTATAATTTACCTCTATACTCTAGATCCCGAGCAGGGTTTGCCACTGCTGTACTGCAAGGGATCCTAACCACACCATAATTTTTCTTCCTCCTCCCCTAGTTTGGCTATGGTATTCTACCCATTTGTTATGACTGCAGATGCATCCATGAAGGACATAATACAGTTTTGTACCTACCATAAATGTAGATGTCCGAACTGGATAGCATCTGCAGTCAGGATTACCCTCCCTCCTTCCCCTCTGTGGTACTCCTAGGGTATTTACCCTCCTAATAGCTAGCTGGGGGGGGTCTCTTATGGTGTATTTGTTTGTATATATGTACATACATGCTTATTTTTGTGTTTGCCTTCTACCTTTTTGGAAACATTGGCATTTATCCAAAATTTAGCCTTCCAAGAGGGCAACTGGCATCTGGGACAAGAAACACTGAGGAAAATGGCGTCGGCTGATGCCTTTATACCCGAAGACCAGCAGAGATGACGTCGGGTGAAGTGCGACATCAGCCGAAGCCGGACCCAGACTTTGGAATCCGGCCGACCGAAGGGCTGCCTGACGACAGGACAACCCATTTGTTATGACTGCAGATGCTATCCAGTTCGGGCATCTACATTTATGGTAGGTACAAAACTGTACTTTCCTGCAAGTACTGGGGTTCCTGGCTTCATGTATCTTGATGATCCCATATGCAAGGCTGCATATGAGAAAACTTCAGTGGTACCTCAAGAACCTTTGGTGTCAACACACACAGGACTTAGACTTGATTCTTCCCCTTGTTCCCTGTCTACAAATGGAGTTTCTCTGGTGGGCGACAGCCTGTTATCAGAACAAGGGTCTGCCTTCCTGCCCACCACCTGCCAGACTCTCACCACAGACACCTCAGATTATGCATGGGGGGCACATCTGGAAGGCAGGGGCATAAGGGGGACTTGGAGCACCCAACACATTCATCTGCACATAAACTTAAAAGAATTGATGGCAGTGCACCAGACCTTTCTGGCTTTCAAGGACCTACTCTACCCTGGGACTCTTCGGATCATGACAGACAATACCACAGTCCATATGGTACATCAACAAGCAGTGGGGGACTCACTCTTGCCCTTTATGCAGACACAGCATGAGACTATGGTCCTTAGCAGCTTCCATGGGCATACATCTCCTAAGCCAGTATCTTCCATGGAGGCTAAGCTCCTTGGCAGATCAGTTGAGCAGACATGTTCTGGATCCTCACGAGTGGCAACTGAACTAGATAATTTTCCATTGCATCACTCAGCATTGGGACACTCCTCAGGTGGGTCTCTTTTCCTCTCACACCAATCATCTCCTTTTCACCTTGTGCACCAGACAGTTTCACAACAAAGCATGGAGAGTGGACGCTTTGTCCTTCCCATGGACACAACTCTCAATATATGCCCCCCCCCACCTCTTCTTCCCAGAGTGCTGCTAAAGACAAGGGACGAAAAACCAAAGGCTATTCTTAAAGCACCAGATTGGCCCAGGCAGCATTGGTATCCCCTTCTTTGCAGCCTTTCCCAAGCTCAGCCTTGGCATCTTCCCCTGGTACCAGATCTGTTGGTTGGGGGGGGGGGGTTCTTCATCCTCTTCTTCAAACTCTGCATTTAACTGCCTGGCTAATACTTTAAATCCTTCCCAGCAGGTGGTTGAAGTTCTTCATGAGGCCTAGCACCAGGAAATCCTACGTAGATAAATGGAAGAGATTTTGCTCTTGGATGCAGGCTAAAGGAGAATAGTCTTCCCAACCTTCTCTTTTCCTCATTCTTGATTATCTAGCAGGTTTGCTTAATGGTGGACTTTCCTTTTCTTCAATTAAGATTCATGCTTCAGCAATTTCTGCTCATTATTCTTTTGAGCAACCAATTTTCTCTCGCTCCTTGATGAAGTAGTTCCTGAGGGGAGCTAGCAATCTTAGACCTCCCAGAAGAGCTTCTACTCCTGCTTGGGATCTTAATTTTGTCCTGGAGAAGCTTACTCTTCCTCCCTTTGAATCTGCTGCCTTTGCAGATTTAAAGTTTCTTTATTGGACGACTGCTTTTCTTTTGGCTATTACTTCCGCCAGAAGGGTTTTGAAGCTGCAAGCCTTAATGGCAGTAGAACCTTTCATTATTTTTCATAAACAGGGTTTCTCTGAGAACTAATCCCTCCTTTATGCCTAAGGTGGTTTCCAGTCTGACCCTTAACCAGTCTATTTATCTGCCTACCTTTTTCGATAACCCCCAGAATAAAGGGGAAAGGATTCTGCACTCTTGATATGCACAGACAGTTTAGATTTTACTTAAATAGGACTAAACCCTTTCGGAAGTCTGAGCAGTTGTTGGTTGGTTTTTGCTCCTGAGACTCCAGGTAAAGCTGTTTCGAAACAAACCATCTCCAAATGGATTGCTCATTGTATTCACTTTTGTTACCTGCAGCATGGGAAGATTCCCCCTCAGGGTATTAGGACCCATTCTACTAGAGCAGCCTCTACTTCTGCAGCTTTTTTTGAGAGGTGTGCCTACTAAGGACATTTTAGAAGCAGCTACTTGGTCTTCTGCCCATACTTTCATAAAGCATTACAACCTACCTCTGTTTTCTAAATCCAGGGCTTGTTTTGCCTCTGCAGTTTTGCAAGGCCTTCTTACCAACCCTTAATCTGTGACCCCCCCCCCCCTTTTGTTTTTTTCCTGGGCTTTGGGAATCAACCGATATGTTAGGACTGCAGCAGTTAATACACTCTTAACATCTACATTTATGGTAAGTGTACAGAACTGTACTTTGCATTCAGTTTGAGATGGTGACTAATACACCAGTCATTGGTCGGTGTGAGACCCTCCTGGAGTATACTGATGTCATTTGGGGATTCAGTGATTGCACCTAGTTTGCAGTTGTCTGCATATGTGGTCAGCCACAATCCTTTAGATGTTCATCGTGTTTCACTGTTGCAGTCATTACTCTTGGGTTATCTTGCTGGCAGGCTGCCTGCAGTCGGCCAGAATTCCAAAGTCTAGGTCCGGCGTCGGTTGCTGTCGCCTCTTCCCTGACGTCAGTGCACCAGGGGTATAAAAGATGCAGCCGATGCCATTTTCGTCGGTCTTTCTTGCCGCGTGGTGTCGGAAGCAAAAGCAGTTTGCAAGTGCCGGTCGGCCGACTCCTGAGATTTTCAAATCCGAATTTCAGAGCTGAAGTCTTCATTAAAGCTAAGTTCCCCGTTGGGGAAACTTTTTTTTTTCTTGCTCCAGACCAATGTCAGAAAAAGTTAACAATTGTATTTCTTGTGGGAAGCAAATACCTCATAAGGATTTTCACTCTTACTGTATTCCTTGCCTAGGCCCTGATCACAACGTAGCTAGCTGTCGATTTTGTGCTAGATTTAACCAACACACTATTAAGCGTCGGTTCAATTTTGCATTTCATTACTTTGGCCGAAGATTTAATGATATAATGCCGTCGGAACAGCCGACGACCGGAGTTTACAAAAACGCAAGGACAAGGAAAAGGATAGGCATCCGAGGTCCAAAACCGATGACGTTAGGCCAGTCGCTGTTTCTCAGTGAGGCGCTTTTGCAGCCCCTGGCGCCCGCTACCTCAGAGCCACAGGCCGCTTCCGACTCCCACGTGGAGCCGACTGGGCCTCTGGATACTCAAGGTATTGGACACTCTGAAATCATTCCCTCAGATGAGTCTGGAGCCGCTGAGCAAGCATCGGCTTCTGAGGGTATCTTCAGACCTACATAACTATATGTTAAGCAATCTTCAGCTTCAAAGACTAAAGCAGCTCTAAAGACAAAGAAAACCAGTACAGCATTCTCCTACTCAGACTTCCATGCCTAAAAAACAGATGCTTAAAATGGCCGAAGACCTAATTACTTTGATCAGGGGTTCCCATCCCCCTCCTGATAAGAGGCCTAGGCAAGAGACAGAATATGATTCTTCTGATCAGGTTTCTATTTTCTCTGATTCCTCTTCTGAACAGGATTATTCCATGCTTCCCTTAGCCTCTCTTCCTGAGGATTATTCTTTTGGGGAAACCCTGCATACCATGAGGGAGCATTTCCACTGGGAGAGCCAAGACTATTCTGGATCTAAGAAAAGGCTCAGAGACTTTCTGCTACTTCCTCAGCACAGACCCCTTGCTATTCCACCTGCTCTTGACATTGTAGATGTATTTTCAGAGTCCGGCCTGTCCCCTGACTCTTTACCCCCTGCACCTGCTAAGCCAGACAGATACTGCAGGGTCCCGGATTATCATAAATTCCTATATAAAAACCCCGCTGCTGACCCAGAAACTATATCTCAGGGTCCCAAAGGGGTCAAAGCTTCCACTGTAAAAAAAAAAAAAAAAAAAAAAAAAACCCTGTCCCCTCTGATAGGGATTCTAGGGCTCTGGACAGATGGGGGGGGGGGGGAGTTTACACTTCTGCTACCTTGGCTGTAAGGCCTTTAAATTGTCAGTTTCATATGCTTAAATATCAGCAATATTTAATGTCACTGCTTAAACAGAAATTGTAGACAAATACTGAATGTTCAGAGAACAAGGAAACGCAGGATTTATTGCATGCAGCTGAACAAGTGGGAAAGCATACTTTGCAATGTGGTCATGATTCACTGGAGGCCTCTTGCAGGGCCGCTGTTACAGGTTCTGTTATTAGAAGGCATGCTTGGTTAAAGGAACAGAATCTGCCTGATCATGTTAAAGCAAAATTATTAGATGCCCCATTACAGCATTATACTTTGTTTGGTACTAAAGCAGAAGAGGTGTTGAAAAAAATGGGAGGCTAAAGCAAAATCCATGCAGACAGTTAAGGATTTCTTACAGGTACAGCCACCCAGATTTAGCAGGAACTGGCCTTCTAAAAATTGGTCCTTTCCAGTGTCAGACAGACCACAAAGAGGCAGATACAGGCGTCCCAGAGGCAGATCTCCGCCCCAAGGCTCATACAGGCCTAAACGATGGGGTGCTCCTACCTCCAAAAGCAGAGAAGACCAATCACAACCCTACAGGAAACTGTCCCAATGACTTTACTCTGCCAGATCCAAGCACTTTACTTTTGGCAGTCACCTTAGGGGGAAAACTAGCACTTTTTTCATCAAATTGGCAAATGGTTACCCAAGACAAATGGGTCTTGAACATAGTGTCCAAAGGCAACAGGTTCCTTATTCACACCCTACCAAGGTCAAAAGGTATGCCAGACCTGCCACACAATCAATGGGCAGAGGCACAAAAGAAAATTACAGCCCTCATGGACATGAGGGCCATTCAGCAAGTACCACAACAAGAGCAGGGGCAAGGATTTTACTCCAGACGTTTCTTAGTGCCCAGAAAGGCCAAAACCTGGAGACCAGTACTGGACCTGTCTATACTAAATACGTTTCTGGAAGTTCCAAAATTCAAGATGTTGACTCTAAACAGCTACTGCCCATGCTGGGCAAGGGGGCTTGGCTCGTAACTTTGGACCTAAAAGAGGCATACCTGCATGTCCCAATCAGACAACCATGCAGAAGATACCTCAGATTCATAACTGGCTCAATGCACTACCAATTCTCTGCACTGCCTTTTGGCGTATCTACTGTGCCCAGGGTCTTCACAAAATGCCTGGCACCAGTCGTTGCATTTTGCAATCAAAGAGGAATTCAAATATATCTCTACTTGGACGACTGCCTTATTCAAGCAGAGACCAAAGACATACTTCTAAAGCATCTGGCGTTTGTAAAAAGATTACTAATTGGCCTAGGGAACACAGTAAACGAAAATAAATCAAAACTAGTGCCCTCTCAAGAGATAACATTCCTGGGTGCAAGCTTAAATACAACTGCCCAGATGGCTTATCTCACGCCAGACAAACAAAAACAACTGACTTCTTACTTCAAAAAATGGCAACAAAGACCCACTTATCTGCAAGGAAAATCCTGCAGGCCTTGGGTTTCATGGCATCCTGCATTCTACTAATTCCATATGCCAGACTGCATATGAGGAAGCTACAATGGTATCTAAAAAGTGTTTGGACTCAGCATTGCCACAGCCTGGAGACAGTAATTACGCTCATTCCCTGCCTGCAACAGGAGTTTCGATGGTGGGCAGAGGCCTGTCACGACAACAAGGGTCTGCCATTCAGTTTACCCACAGCCAGACAGACACTGACAACGGATGCCTCAGATTGTGCCTGGGGGGCTCCTATGGCAGGAAAATGTATATAGGGCACATGGCCTGCAAGCCAGATGCATCTTCACATCAATCAAAAAGAGATGCTAGCTGTTCAGGATGCCCTGACAGCTTTCAAGGATCTACTTCATCCAGGACAGCTACTGATAAAGACAGACAATACTACGGTCATGTGGTACATAAGCAGGGAGGTACACATTTCTACCCCCTCTGCAGACAAGCAATGACCTTATGGACCACAGCATTGACTTATCAGGTTCACCTGCAAGCACAATTCCTGCCAGGAAAAACAAATACTCTGGCAGCTGAACTAAGCAGAAACCTCATGGATCCCCACGAGTGGAAACTGGATCCACAAGTCTTCAGCATGATAACAAGGAAATGGGGATGCCCAGACATAGATCTATTTGCCTCCCCTCACAACTGCCAATTGCAGAGATTTTGCACAAGGATTTATCACAAGCAAGCATGGAGAGTGGACGCCCTATCCTTCAGCTGGAAAAATCTAACAGTATATGCCTTTTCTCCACTGCCTGTCTTTCCCAGGGTACTCCTAAAGGTCAGACAAGAGAAGCCAAAAATGATACTGATTGCACCAGACTGGCCATGCCAGCACTGGTACCTGATCCTAAAGAGCTTGTCTCAAGGTCCAGCATGGATATTGCCTCAAACTTCTCACTTACTGACCCAACAAAACAATCTGATCCTGCACAGCCAACTCAGGACCTTAAATCTAGCAGCATGGCGGATAATGTAGCCATTCAGAACACTCCTTTTTCAAAAGCTGTTATGGATGTTATCTTGGAGGCCAGGAGGCCCAGTACCAGAAAATCTTATGCAGAAAAATGGAAGAGATTCTGTGGTTGGAACCAGGAACAAGGCATTGACACTTGTGTACCAAATATCAGTCAGATTTTACAATACCTAACTGAGATGCTGAACAAAGGCCTTTCTTTTTCATCATTTAAGATTCATTCCTCTGCCATTTCAGCCCATTGCAATACGGAACCACCTATCTTTTCTCATCCTTTAATAAGGCAGCATCTCAGAGGGACCAAAAACATCAGGCCTCCAAGGAGAGCACCAATTCCGGCATGGGACCTCAATTATGTCTTGGAAAAACTCACACTGCCTCCTTTTGAGCCAGCCTCAACAGCGGATATAAAATTCTTATCCTGGAAAACAGCTCTGCTCCTAGCAGTAACCTCTGCAAGACTAGTCTCGGAGTTACAAGCACTCATGGCTGTGGAACCTTTTATCATTTTTCATCCAGACAGGGTTTCTCTGAGGACAAACCCAACATTTATGCCCAAGGTTGTATCCAGTGTGGCCCTCGACCAAACCATTCACTTGCCTACCTTTTATCCAAACCCACAGAACAAGGGTGAGAAAATTCTGCATTCTTTGGACATACACAGGCAATTACGCTTCTACTTGGACAGAACTAAAGCTTTCAGAAAGACTGAGCAACTTTTAGTGTCATATACTGCAGGATCACAAGGGAAGGCTATCTCAAAACAGACTATTTCTAAATGGATAGGTCATTGCATCCGTTTCTGCTATTTTCAACATGGCAAATCAGTGCCTAAGGGTATTAGGCCTCATTCTGCCAGAGTAGCAGCCACTTCAGCAGCCTTCCCCAGAGGAGTACCAACCAAAGACATCTTAGAGGCTGCAACTTGGAGTTCAGTAAACACTTTTACAAAGCACTACCACTTACCTCTTTACTCTAAATCCAGAACAGCCTTTGCCACTTCAGATGTCCTTCAAGGATGCATCTGCAGTCATAACATATGGGTTGTCCTGCCTCAGGCAGCCCTTCGGTCGGCCGGATTCCAAAGTCTGGGTCTGGCCTCGGCTGATGTCGCACTTTCCCCGACGTCAGAGCTTCTGGGGTATAAAAGCATCAGCCGACGCCATTTTCCTCAGTCTTTCTTGCTGCGCGGTGCCTGAAGCAGAAGCTGTTCACAAGTGCCGGTTGGTCAGATCCAGAGATTTCAGCTACCGAAGACTTCGAAAAAAGCTAAGTACCCCGTTGGGGACTCTTTCTTGCCTCAGCCGATGTCAGACAAAGTAAATAATTGTTTAACTTGTGGGAAACAAATACCTCATAAGGATTTCCATTCTTACTGCCTTCCTTGCTTGGGCCCAGACCACGACGTATCAGCTTTAGCCTGTGCCTCCTTCAACCGACGGACTCTTAGACGTCGGTCGGAGTTTGCAGAAGAATTTTTCAGAACCGCTTTTGCATATAAAATGCCATCGGAGACTCCGACTACGCATATGGCCAAAAAACGCAGGGAAAAGGACCGACACTCGCGGCCCGCGGTTTCGGCTGAAACCACGGTTAGGCCTACCGTGAGTGTCTCGGTTTCGGCTGAAACAGAGTCCTCTGTTCTTACTACGACTGAAACCATACCTCCGACAACCGAGGCCAGAGAGGCCCCGGCTGAGTCGGCTTCAGAAATCCCTACCGAAGCTAGCGCTCAAGAATTGTCCGACACCATTCCATTGGACATTTCTACACCTGCACGTGGGGCAGCTAGGCCCCCAGCTTCTATGTCTATTAAGGCCTTCTCCAGGGCTAAAGCTGCCAAACTTTCAAAAGCTTTACCTGCCAAATCTACTTCACAGTGGCCTTCCTCAAGTTCTCAGATTCTCAGTTTTGCTGAGGACCTTATATCCTTAATTAGGGGTTCCCAACCTCACCCAGACAGGGCCTCCCAACCTTCACCTGACAAAAGGCCTAGGACTGAACCCTCTGAACCTCTCTCCTCTGATTACTCCACGGATGGATCTGATTTGTCAGACCATCAGGAAGGCCTATTAAGCCTTATGAGGATTCAGATGCAGAAGACTCTATTCCTTCGGCCTCCCCTCCTGAAGAATTTTCCTTTGGGGAGACTTTGCACTCAATGAGGGAACACTTTCAATGGCTGGGTCAGGATTTTTCTGATTCTAGAAAAAGATTAAGGACATTTTTACATTTGCCCCAGCATAGGCCCTTAGCCATACCACCAGTGCTAACTGTAATTGATGATGTGTATAATGATGTCAGTTCTGCACCTGATTCTCTTCCCCTGGCCCCTTCCAAACCTGACAGATATTACAGGGTCCCGGATTCTCACTTCCACCTGTATAAAGCCCATGCTGCAGACCCAGAAACTATTTCTCAGGGCCCAAAAGGTGTTGCAGCTGCCACTGCCAAAAATCCCTACCCTCTGAAAGAGAGTCTAGAGCATTAGAGATGGGGTAAAAGGTTTATACATCTGCTACTCTTTCTGCCAGGGCATTAAACTGTCAATTCCATATGATACAGTACCAAGAATATTTGTTAGATCAGCTGAATAAAAAGCTTTCTTCTCCTGAACCTTTAGACTGTAAATCCCTTCAGGATTTGGTACACAACTCTCAGCAGGTCAGTAATCATTTCTTAAAATGTGGCTATGATGCACTGGAGGCTTCATTTAGATCAGCTATGACTGGGGCAGTAATTCGTAGGCATGCCTGGCTAAAAGAGCAATCCTTGCCAGACCATGTCAAGGCTAAACTCCTAGATGCTCCAATGGAGAAACCAAGTTTATTTGGCTCCCCTGCACAGGAGATTCTAAAGAAAGTGGAAGAAAAAGCAAAATCTGTGCAAACAGTAAAGGAATTTCTGCAGGTCCAACCTCCGAGGTTCAGCAGAAACTGGCCTTCAAAGAATTGGTCCTTTCCAGACACCTCCAGAGAGCACAGAGGGGCAGGAATAGACACCCTAGAGGCAGAGGTCAATCAAAGGGTGCCTACAGGGGCCGTCAGTGTCAGCCTGCCAACCCGAGGAGTAGTGCCACAGCTGCAACTACAACCACTACCACAGGACAGACACAATGACTTGACTCTGATTCCGCCTACCAGGGAACAATTGGAAGCTCCCTTGGGCGGAAAGCTGGCTTTATTCTCAAAAAACTGGCATTGCATTACAAAGGACACATGGACATTGCGAAGAATAGAGAAAGGATACAGGTTTCACTTCCACACTTTACCAAAAAGGAGCGGAATGCCAAACCTTCCACCAAACCAGAAGCCAGAGGCTTTAAGACAAATCAACAATTTACTTCAGATGAAAGCGATAGAAAGGGTACCATCTATGGAACAAGGCCAAGGATTTTACTCCAGACTATTCCTTGTACCAAGAAAAGAAAACCAATGGAGGCCTATTCTCGACTTGTCCGCACTGAACACATATCTCATTGTGCCAAAATTCAAAATGCTGACCCTACAGCAACTTCTTCCCATGTTGGGCAAGGAGTCTTGGCTGGTGACTCTAGATCTCAAGGAGGCATACCTGCACGTCCCTATCCGACCAGATTGCAGAAGACACCTCAGATTTCTTGCAGGATCAGAGCATTATCAATTCTCAGCATTACCCTTTGGCTTATCTACTGCGCCCAGAGTATTCACGAAATGCCTGGCATCAGTAATTGCACATTGCAGACTTCAGGGAATTCAAATCTACCCATACCTGGACGACTGCCTAATACAAGCGGATAACAAGACAAATTTGATAAAGGATTTGGCCTATGTCATACACCTGTTACAGGCCTTGGGATACACAGTCAACATCCAAAAGTCAAGACTAGTGCCATCCCAAAGGATAACCTTTTTGGGTGCGGATCTGGACACAATAACTCAGATGGCTTTTCTCACAGAAGAAAAACAAAAACAACTTCCAGATTACTTCATGACTTTGACAAGACAAGCTCAGCTTACTGCAAGGAAAGTCCTGCAGGCCCTGAGTTACATGGCATCCTGCATAATCTTGATCCCGCATGCCAGGCTGCATATGAGGAAATTACAATGGTACCTAAGGAATGTATGGTCTCAACACAGGCACAGTCTAGAAACCATGATACCAATCATTCCATGCCTTCAAAAGGAATTCCTGTGGTGGGCTCAGGCCTGCCAGTCCAACAGAGGGTTGCCTTTCAACAAACCAAAACCAAGGCAGACCATCACCACGGACGCCTCAGACCTAGGATGGGGAGCACACATGGAGGACAAATGTATCCAAGGCCTATGGTCTCAAGGCCAGCTAAACTTGCACATAAACCAAAAGGAGATGCTGGCAGTGAAGCATGCAATCGAGGCATTCAAACCATTCCTCCGGCAAGGACATCTGCTGATAAGGACAGACAACACCACGGTCATGTGGTACATAAACAAACAGGGAGGCACGCATTCCTACCCTCTATGCCGGATGGCAATGGATCTGTGGAACCTAGGCCTGAATCTCAATATCCAGTTGCAGGCCAAATTCGTACCAGGACAAGAGAATTCACTAGCAGACAGCTTAAGCAGAACTACCACGGATGCTCACGAATGGATGCTGCATCCAGACATCTTCAAACTCATAACAAAGAAATGGGGAATGCCAGAGATAGATCTGTTCGCTTCCCCACTCAACCACCAACTGAAGAAATTCTGCTCAAGGACATACCACCCACAAGCCTGGAGGGTGGACTCTCTCTCTTTCACCTGGAATGCCCTAACAGTGTATGCATTTCCACCTCTCCCATTGATGTACAAGGTTCTACTGAAGATCAGGGAGGAACAGCCAAAGGTGATACTAATAGCTCCGGACTGGCCAAGACAGCACTGGTATCCGCTACTGAGAAGCATGTCTCGGGCGAACTCATGGCCTCTACCCTTATGGCCTCCTCTTCTAACTCAGAACAATTTCAAGACCCTGCATCCAAACTTGAAAACACTGCAACTAACTGCCTAGAAAATTGCTTAAAACCAAACTGTCTTATCTCAGAGGGTCAAGGACATTATCCTGGAGGCTCGCAGACCCTCCACAAGGAAGACATACTCGGCTAAATGGAAGAGATTCTTCATTTGGAGCACATCAAAGGGCACAGATGTCACAGTGGCAAACCTAGCACACATCCTAGAATACTTAGCAGAATTGTTCCACAATGGCCTGTCCTACTCTTCCATTAAGATTCATGCTTCAGCAATTTCAGCAGAATACAATATGGATCCTCCTATCTTATCTCACCCTCTTCTCAGACAATTTTTGAGAGGGATCAAAAATGTTAAACCTCCAAGGAGACCCCCTCTGCCTGCATGGGATCTCAATTTTGTGCTGGAAAAATTGACACTACCTCCTTTTGAACCAGCAGCATCAGCAGACTTACAGTTTTTATCTTGGAAAACTGCTTTCCTTTTGGCAATCACTTCAGCAAGAAGAGTATCCGAGTTACAGGCATTAATGGCAGTGCAGCCTTTCCTTATCTTTCACCAGGATAGAGTGTCTCTGAGAAGCAATCCTACTTTCATGCCAAAGGTGGTATCCAGGGTATCCTTGAACCAAGCTATTCATTTGCCTACTTTCTTCCCTAACCCACAGAACAAAGGAGAAAAACTTTTGCACACTTTGGATATACACAGACAACTACGCTACTATCTGGACAGAACTAAAACCAGCAGAAAAACTGACCATCTTTTTGTAGCATATGCAACTGGGGTGCAAAGAAAAGCAATTTCCAAACAGACAATTTCAAAATGGATAGGAAATTGCATTCGCTTTTGCTACTCTTTTCATGGAAAGACAGCTCCTGAAAATATCAGGCCTCATTCCACAAGGGCCACAGCCACCACTACAGCTTTCCTTCGAGGGGTGGCTACCAAGGACATTTTAGAAGCTGCTACTTGGAGCTCCGTGCATACATTTGCCAAGCATTACAATCTACCTTTATACTCCAGATCCCGAGCAGGCTTTGCAACTGCAGTTTTACAGTGGATCTTAACTACACCATCCTTATCTTAGTACCTCCTCCCCCAGTTTGGCTATGGTATTCTACCCATATGTTATGACTGCAGATGCATCCTTGAAGGACATAGTACAGTTTTGTACCTACCATAAATGTAGATGTCCGATAGGTATGCATCTGCAGTCAGGATTACCCACCCTCCTTCCCCTCTGTGGTATTCCTAGGGTGCTTACCCCTCTTTCAGCTAGCTGGGGGAATCTATTATGGTGTATTTGTTTGTTTGTATATATGTATATATATTTTGCTACTGTTTGGAACATTCAACATTTATCCAAATTTAGCCTTCCTAGAGGGCACCTGGCATCTGGGGCAAGAAACACTGAGGAAAATGGCGTCGGCTGATGCCTTTATACCCCAGAAGCTCTGACGTCGGGGAAAGTGCGACATCAGCCAAGGCCAGACCCAGACTTTGGAATCCGGCCGACCGAAGGGCTGCCTGAGGCAGGACAACCCATATGTTACGACTGCAGATGCATACCTATCGGACATCTACATTTATGGTAGGTACAAAACTGTACTTTCTGCAGGGCCTCATAGCCTCTCCTAATCCTATTTAGCCCAGCCACCCATCCTCAGCTTTGGGATTCAACCCAAGAGTAATGACTGCAACAGTGAAACACGAACATAGTACAGTTGTGTACCTACCATAAATCTAGATGTTTGAGTGTATTCACTGTTGCAGTCCAGGTTACCCACCCACCATCCCCCTTTTCTTTGCTGGGACTTATCTGTACTTCTCTATCCTATACAACCTATGTGGTGTATTTGCTTGTAGATGAAGGAAATGTTATTTTTGTGCATGCATACTTATTGGCATATTTTTCAGCCTACCAATTTGGGGGCACCTGACATCTGGGGCAAGAAAAACTGAAGAAAATGGCGTCGGCTGCATCTTTTATACCCCTGGCGCACTGACGTCAGGGAAGAGGCGACAGCAACCGACGCCGGACCTAGACTTTGGAATTCTGGCTGACTGCGGGTAGCCTGCCAGCAGGATAACCCAAGAGTAATGACTGCAGCAGTGTATACACTCAAACATCTACATTTATGGTAGGTACACAACTGTACTTTTTGACTGAAACTTCTGAGAAGTATATACCAAACAGTAGGGGCCCAGCACTGACCCCTGTGGCACCCCACTAGTAACTGGTCTGCTGATTGATGTGGAGTCACCCACTATTATAGTGTGTGTCTGGTTTGAGCCATTTGGCAAGCCATCTTACAACAAAGGGGTTTGCTTTCAGTTTGGTAAGTTTGATTAGTAATGCTTGAATGTGGGATTGTGTCAAAATCCTTTGCCAAGTCAAGGTATGCTGTGTGCACAGATTTGCCCTCATCAGTGGCCTTGGTCATACTTTCAAAGAAATCCACCAGATTTAACAGGCAGGATCTGCCATTCACGAAGCCAAATTGGGTAAGATCCAGGCTTTAGAGGTCACCTATATCTTTATTTAGGAGGTCCATAGTGATATGATCCATGGCCTTACAGATGAGGATGGTCAGGCGTATGGGTCTGTAATTCCCTGAGTCTGTTGCTAAGCCATCTTTGTAGAGGGGAATAACTGTTGCTGTTCTCCATTTCACAGGAATAAAGCCTGGCTATGATTAAAAGGGTTATTTTGTGGTGATGCTAGTTTGTGTTAGCCTGTTTTAGAATACAGCCTAGGATGTCATCTGGTCCCACAGAGGCCTTGTTCTTTGCCTTGGACAGGGCTTTGAGGCCCTGGTGTAAAGATAGGTAAGGTGGGTGCTTTGGGGGAGAGTTTTCTTTTGTAAGTTAGGAGGGGATAATGGAGTGAAACTTTCACCAAACCTATCTGTTAGCAGGTCTGTCTCTGTGGGGTCTGTGTTTGTGATACCATTGGCCACCAGTTCTGCATATGCTTGGGTCCTACCCTTTAGGTTACGTACCATAGCTGTAAAAGGCCTTATGGTTATCCTTGGCAGTACTTGCTAGGTTTCTCTCAAAGGAGGTCTTGGAGGATTTGGCAAGTTGCCTTATTTGCTTGTTAAAGCTGAGGAGGGTGCTTTTTCATTGTTGAGTCCTTGTATTGGTTTCCTTGAACAGCAATTTTTTTGCATTTATTTTAGTTTGTTAATGCTGGAAATCCACCATGGCAGCTTGATTTTACTTTGGGTTCTGGCTTTGATTTTGTCTGGTACAGACAAGTTTATACACCTATGCAAGTGATTGTACAGGGCTTTAGTGTATGCTTTGACATAGTTATAACTTTCAGCTTGGTGTGGGGCTTAGGATGGATTTATACCTTCACCTGTGAAGGGTGTAGTTCGCCTTGGTGAAGTTTTTTAGTCTCTCACTCTTTGTGAGTTCTGATGTTAGTGTCAGCTTGAAGGTGACTGATTTTTGGTCAGTTTTAACTAATGAGGGTCCAACAGTTGCATCAGTGCGACTGTTGTGGGTTTTACTTGTTGATGTCAAGTCGATGGAGGAAGCTCTCCTGTCTTGAGTTTTACATATATGTGGAGGCTGCAAGAGATTATTTTGCATTGATTTCAAAATTTCATAAAATGCTAGCAAACAAGTGTTTTTGCAATGTTTAAAAGCACTAAACAAGCCCAAATAACTGCACATACACATACAAATATACAGGTGAAAGTCCTGCCCCACCAGTAGAAGTGCAGGGTGATGTATTCTAGCTCACAAGCCCCTTAGATTATGCAATGTACTTTAAGATGAGTATCCAAACTACACAAAAATAGGTGTGAAACTAAAATATCTATATTGGCATTTTGTAGATAGTGGCAAATTTAGATACAAATGGCTGTCAGATATTTGCAAACTGCAACATGTAGAGAATTACTTCAAAATAAGTATCTGCTCTCTGATTCAAAGTAAGTTATTGAAATGCTGAAAAACATGGTGGTATAATGTTGCACATGAAAAGATTGCATCTGTTATAAAAATTACATTTTTATCTTAAGTGATATGACAGCACAAAAAATATTTATTTTTTTTTTAATTCAAGGTGCAGCAATATGATTACATTCAATAATGTTATCAGGTTATCTACTTGTACACATTTTGTACCAAACATAAACTTTACCTTTTAAATTGGCAATCCCTTTTTATTGAAAATCATTTGATCAAGGTTTGGCCTTCTTGTTAGTGTTGCTGTGGTTGTGTTTAAATAAGGAGGTGCAAATGCTTGCTTCCAAGCTGTTTTCAGGAGGACTAGCAATAAAAAAATCAGTGTCAATGAAGCAACAGGTAGATCAGAGTTTTCCAGGGGAAGAGGTACATTATTTCCACAGAAATGAGGAATTCTCTTTTGTCGACTAGTTGGCGCAGGATGGCTCTAAAGATTGGACATTTTGTGCTCTGATTTAAGTAAGCTAGATAATGAAAGGGTTTTCAAATAAGTGTTTGCAATGAAGACTGCCTGTTCAGTCATATGGATATAATTGTTTAAAAAATGTATATTTATGGTAGGAAGGGGAGGTATAGTTCGTGTGATTGTGCAACATTTTAGCTGCTTGTACATTGACAGATTACTGTCTAATCTGTTAGATTATGTATGTAAAATATGGCTACTGTATGTGTAAAATATGATCATGATATTGATTAACATTGTTAAAACAGGCTAGATGAATTACAAAGACAGGATTACTTCTTATTTTTATAGGGATATTTTTAAGTTTTTCTTTCTTGCTCTTGTTTCTGGTGGGATTTAGTGATGATCATAGGGCTAACCAAAAAGTTATACTCCTTTTTACCACTGCTGAATTAGTTTCCTTTTTCCATTTTCAATATTCTCTTATCTTGTGATTTTAACTTGAAGTCCTTTTGCATTTAACTGTAGTCTATCATAGTTGTGACATATAACATTTGTTATAATAAAAATGACATTGTGAGAAGTTCTTTTTAGTATGTCATATTAATGGGTATATTTCCAAAGATGTGCAATATCAGTTAAATTTTACTATATTTTATTTTGTATTAATATATGAAGTTATATGAGGAGTTGAAGTGTCTAACTTTGTAGTTTTTAGTGCTGCTAGGTTTTTTATTTTTTTTTAGCCAACAGTGCTTCTTATAACTGTTTTAGATTAAGTATGATCACATCCAGTTGGCTGGAATTATGTAGTCATAGGGGAGAGTCTGAAAAAGTATTTTTGTATTTTCTGTATAGCAGTTTAAAGTTTACTATTAAAATGGAATTTGGTGAGGCGAAGGTGAGCATTTGTCTATCACTTAGAACAGAGGGTTAATAATATGAGCAGTTCCTGTGTTATGGGTTTGATTTCCTCAGCCCTCATTTCTATACTGTTTGACCTTGCGCAAGGGACAAATAAGAAGTTTGGTTATGCCCCTCAATGGTCCCCTGACCTGCAAGCCTAGTTAACTATCTACGAAACTATTTGAAGAAGAGATTAATTATAGGCAGTTTCATTTTTTAAAGATAATGAAAATAAACAACTTGCTTGTCTGGGCACCACTGAAAAGTTATGCAGGTTGCTGTTGGATTGACTCATAGATGTAAAAGATTAAATGTGTGTCAGCTTAAACCTGTCAAACACTGTTGGCTTCAAAGTCTGGTAGATGAAGGTTTGTAAAAATGCTTGTCTGTAATGAGTGATATGTAAGCAAATGGAGCTTTTCTACCCTGGCCTCTGCTGAAAATGGGTATTACCTAGTCAGACTTTCCCAGTAAACGATAGATAAATATGCTGCTGCTATATAAAAAGTCATTCCTCTGCTGGTTATTCAGTTGAAGTGGATTTGCTTATTTATGTAAAGGTACACAGAAACAGCTGCATAATATTTTCAGCAGGCTGCATGATCATGGCAGATCTAGAGAGTGTTATGATGAAAGTTGGATATTACTAAGTGTAACTAAGTGCATTAAATTGTTCTTGTATGATGCTGTAGATGATTTGAAGTATATAATGTGGGCCACTGGTTTCTTAAAATGAGTTATGAGATGAGTTGTAACGGTACCTTATGTAAAATGGAGGTGGTATGAGTAAAATGGAGAGACTGTGCTTAAGGTTGAGATAAAAGAAAGGGAGTGGTGGAAGTATATTGTCATGAGGCATTAATTTTGTGGCATGTGTGCTTGTACTCTGACTAAGGGCTTCAGTAGAAATGGGAACCACTGAAGTTCTGGTAATTATCCAAGCTTCTGAATGATTAAAAGAAATGGGAAGATTTGCTGGATGTTGTGTAATAGGAATTTAACTAGAGTAGGTGTGTAAATTTGATAAAGGTCATTGTTTGAATAAAATGCATCAGTCTTGTCCTTTGTGTACAATTTAATATTACGATTTGTAGGAATTATAGTAGTACTATAAACTCTAGTTTTAAGATTCTGAAAGAGGAAACTGTTTACATCAGATTGTTGTATATGCTATGAATGCTGTACAAAATATGACAACATTATAGTATGGAGTGTATATATATTGTATCAAGAGCATTTTTTGACAAGTGAAAGAGAAGTGGTTGCGTTCTCTGTCTTAACTTTGTAAGAGACCTGGATTAAGTCCTGATGTCTTGTGTGTATTCTAAAAAATTTTGAGTGAAATGAATAGTGATTTTTTTTTTTTTTTTTTTTAGAGGTGTTGAAAACAATACATTTTGCAAATTACACTCTGGTTTTAAAGAATAAGAGGCAAAATGGTTGAATATTTTGAGGAGCTTGTTTCTGAACGGAGCATGCTTTTATTTTATTTTTTAAAGCAGGTTTTATACAATGATACCGGGTGTCTATGCATTAATAAAAAGAAAATCAAATGTAGAAAACATGCTTTCATTATTTTCATGTATTTTATATATTTTTTTTCTTTACGACAATTGTCATTTGTTCTAACATTACATAAAATTGCTCAGTTTCAGCCTTACCTTAAACCTCACTCCTTCTGAACATTATGTTGCATGCGCTGTTCCTAAAAATTGCATTTATTTTATTTGCCTCCTCTGTATTCTGAAGATCCCATCTCCATATTTTGTATCTCTCCTTTACAATATTCAGTATTTTAGTTGCAATTGGTTTAGATTTTCATTTATTTTCTAGTAATTGCTTTTTTTAGGCAGCTATAGCCTTACTTTGTCTAGACAATTCAGATCCCGTGTCCCAGCTCAAAAGGATAATTTTCTTAAAGCCCTGTGCTTCCTCGCCATATCTGTTAAAGTACACAGTATGTAATTTTTAAAATTTGCTATCACGTTATATTTCCAAAAAAAACATGTCAGTTGCATCTCTTTTTCATTTTCCCTCCAGCATTTGCTGTCTATCTGGGGAAAATTATCCTGAAGTACTGCTTAGGGTAAAAAATACTTGACATAAATGCTTTCCATCAAAAATCCCAAACATTCTGGACTTTGTTGCATAGCTGGGAGACGCACAGATGTTCTTCCATTGTTACCTTATAAAATGCACTTCCTGTCTCTTCCCAGTGTTTTCTAAACTTACCTGATAACTATACGAAATCAATCATTTAATATTTTATATGACCAGTTAATTATCCCTTTTTAACATAAATTTTTCTTCTACATTCACCTAAAAACTTTGCCAGAATTGGTCTTTCACTTTGCACTCTCCTATCCCTTTCTGTTTGTCTGTACTCTGTCAGTCCTTGGTAAGGAAGGTAGTCTCTAGAAACAAACCGTTTCCGTGGTTTCCCTCTAAGTCTCGCAAACCCAGCATGCCAATATACTGGGTACACAAACAAATGAGGAAATTTCTCTGTGTGGAAGATCTAAGACTCCCTAGAGCTCCGGTGCCTAATAAAAACATACTGTGACTATCCCACCTAATAACCGGTGGTAGAAATACTTTCTTTTGAAACCTTCCAAAGTATAAATCCACTAATGAAAGTAGGGAAGCATAAGCTAGTTCAAGTTGAATCTCCTTTATTAAACGAACAAGCGATCCAAATAGTAATTGAAAAAAAAAAAAACGAATAAAGTTTAGAAATTCACCATTCCATTTATATACCTGCTTAAAAGCATAGGAGTGATTTACTAGGGTAGCTGTGTAAAAAGCCAATTAGCATGTTTACTTGCCAAGTACCCCTTCCTCCATACGCCATTGTGGCATTTGACATTGCTACCCTACTTCAAGCTCTGTGATTTCAGAATATGTTAAACTAAACTAAAAGATGACGTAAAAAATTACACATTAATTGCTAAAACTTCCTGAAAGCATTTCATTGTAGTAGCAAAAGAGAAAATTTTAAGTCTCCAGAATTCCTTAGAAATCTTTTCTACCAACATTCAGAAACATTTTAGGCCGCGGTGGTGCATTAGTTAGTGTTGTCGCCTCACAGCAAGAGGTTATCCTGTTCGATTCTCTGCTGGAGCGCCTTCTTTGTGGAGTCTGCATGTCCTCCCTGCGGTCGAGTGACGCTAAAGACATGCAGGTAGGTGCGAGCGTGAATGGGCGTGCCTTCTTTGAAGGTTGGGTGTCGGGCTGGCAACTTGACGCAGTAAAAAATTCCACTGCCAGTCATGAGCGGAGTACCACTGTGGCGACCCCTAACAGGGAAAAGCCGAAAAACATTTTCATTCAGAAACATTTTTAACATACATCGCTTTCGTTTATTAGAATTTCTTCAGGTTTGTGTATCAAGTGGGAAAAGAAACTAAAAATGAAAAGCAACAATATATAACACTACATTATATTTGGCTAAAAACAATATCTATTATTTAAGAAAACCTACTGCGTATACACGTGCCCACGCGCGTGCACACACACACGTCATTGAAATGTTCTTTTCTGAGTTTATCAAGTACCAAATAATATCATCTGCAAATAGCGCAAACTTTTCCTGATTACCATACTAGTTGTATCATTCAACTTGAGTCTTTTTTTTTATTTGCTAAAGGTTCTAAATATAAAGCAAATAAAGGGGAAAGAAAACCTCCTTTCCTGGTTCCTCCTGTTCAAATTAAACTTGTCAGAGACCAAAGCCCTCTTACCTTAATTCTTGTCATTGACCCTTCATATGTCCTCCTTGTTTAACCCTACTGTTATTTTAAATCTTTATTAAATTATCACGTATGACACAGGCAAACGTAACATTTATATTAGAGTGATTAAACTATATTAAAAAGTTCATATTTACAAATTTAATACATCTCTTATATCATTCTGTATAGTATAATCAAACTGAAATTATATAAATTGTTCAATTCCTGCCTTTTCTTAAACCTCATTCTTCCTCCAAAACATTTTTCTGCATGTTTTGTTTCCACAATTTCCATTTTTTTCAATGCAATTTACTCCTACCCTTTTTCTAGAGATCACATTTCTTGTTCTTTTTATCTGTTAAAATAGTCTACTACAGCTACGGTTGACTTAGACATTGATTTCCATTGTCTAGTAATTCCTTTTTTTTTTTTTTTTGGTAGCCTTGACAAACTTAAAGGACAACAACTGGATATTAAAGCAGATTGTTCAACCTGCTGTCTCTTTTAGTCCCTGTTCGTTGATACAGCCTTGAAAAATCACCCATGCAGCTTTAAAAACGAATACACTCAACTGTTTCCCCTGTTAGGCTTCCTACCTTTCCATACTGTTTTACTTTCACTTTGAAAACCAAGTTGAAAAATCTCTAGTTGGCTCTGAAATGATGATGTCACATTTGCCAGAGCTCTTGCTCTAGTTGCCTGGACATTTCCTCCCTCAAAGTGATGCAATCCTCACCTGATTTACATGCTGTATAGAAGAGCCAGTGGGCTTCCCACATTGTGATGTCAGTGTTGCCTTGCCCAGCCCACTTTTAACCTAACAAAAATGTCAAAACTATAATCTCACTTTTCTGAAGAGCCCTACTGATATGTGACAAAATACAGGGAGATGCACAGTAACAGCTGCAAAAACTAAGAGCATAAATTTGAAATGACCATGCACAGACATTTAATTGCATGTTTTTACATAAGAAGCAGATGTTCTTTGTGTTTCACTGTTGCAGTCATTAGATTTGGGTAATCTGCTGGCAGGTTGCCCTCAGTATAACAAAGTCTTGGGTCCTGCGTCAGTTGCTGTCTCCTCTTCCATGACGTCAGGTCGTCAGGGGTATAAAACATGCAGCCGACGCCATTTTAATCAATCTTTCTTGCCACGCGGTGCCCGAAGCAGAAGCAGTTTGCAAGTGCCAGCCGGCCGACTCCTGAAATTTTCATTTTCGATTTTCAGAACCTAAGTCTTCAAACTAAAGCTAAGTACCCTGTTGGGGAAACTTTTTCTTGCTCCTTACTGATGTCATTATAAAATTTAATAATTGTATTACTTGTGGGAAGCAAATACATCATAAGGATTTTCATTTGTACTGTATTCCTTGCCTAGGCCCTGACCACAACGTGCCTTGCTGTCAGTTTTGTGCTAAATTTAATCAACACACTATTAAGCGTCTGTATATTTTTGCTTCTAAATACTTTGGTTCAAGATTTAACTAGACTTAACCAAAAATACGCAGGGCAGACTAAGTACACGGATTAAACCAAAATATTCAAAGTCCAAAAAATGAAATCCAGCACAAGGAAAGATAAAAGTTTCAAGATTTTATTGTGGCAAGCTCCATAAATAAAATATCCATAGCAAAAATATCCATAGCAAATCGGTTTCGGCTGAGAGTTCAATACTTCTTCAGTGCAAAAAATAAATACGTTAGAGCAAACCCTGATGCCTGCTTATATATGCGCATAAATTAGCCAAATAGGCTTAATAGGTTGATTGGAGTGTTTAATCATTAGTTAAACAAAAAACTTGACAAGCCAAAGCTGTAGTTAACTTAAAACTCATTCAGGCCTGGTTTAAATAGAGCACCTAGCCTGATTATCCAAGAGGATTCTTTATTATTTAGTATATTGTGCCAGCCAGCTTTGGATGTTCTATTCATTTGTATTTTGTCTATGATAGCGAATGTGAACTTAGCAGTTTTGTGTACTAGAATATGTTTATAGAGAGCGTTTGAAATTCTTTTGTTTCTAATTTCGCTTAAATGTTCACTGATACGATGTCTAAAGGGTCTGGACGTTTGTCCTACATAAAATGAAGAACAAATGCAGATGGCTAGATAAATAACCTAATTACTACTGCAATTCCCAAAACATCTAATTTGGTAAAGTTTGGAAGTATTGCAACTGGTTAATTCCTTAGTTTGGAATATGTGTGGACAAGCACTAGTGACCACATGGAACACAACCTGTTAATGTGTCACCAAATAGAGTTTTTTGTAGAGTAATTGGTGGGTTATAACATTTGTAGTAGGTTAAGTGTGAGTTTATTGTTCTACCTCTTCGATAGGAAAATGAACATCGGGGACCAAGTATTTCATTCAGTTGGTCATGAGCCAACAAAATATCCCAATGGTTGTTGATGATATTAATAAATCTGTTAGTATTAGCCCCAAAAGTGGTTACTAGCCTGATAGGCTGTGATTTCTGTATGCTGTCATCACCAGTCTGATCTTGGTATACTAAAAGTTGAGATCTATCTATTTGATCCATCTGAGTTATGGTCTGAGAAATACAATCCCTGCGATATCCCCTGGTAAGCAGTCTGTTGGTTAGGTCCTGTTGGTGTGTTTGAAAACTTTGTTCAGAAGAACAAATACGTTTGGTACGTAGATATTGTGACTTTGGGATGTTGTTGATGTGGCGATGATGATGACTGGAAGCATGTAATAGGGTATTGTATTCTGGAAATGTTCTGTGTACCTTGGTTTCTAAGGTATGGTCATCCTGTCTGGTGATAACATCCAGAAATATGATTTCTTGATATTCAATATGTAATGTAAACTGAATACCCCATTTGTTTTCATTAAGATATTGAATAAATTCATGCACATATGATTGATCACCCCGCCACACCATCCAACAATCATCCAGATAGCGTCTCCAAATATCCAACTGATCAAGAAAAAGGTTGTGGCCATCATCATATATTAGTTCCACCAAAAATCTCATAAACAGATCAGCATAAATAGGAGCAAAAGATACTCCCATTGCTGTGCCGCGGACCTGCCAATATGTCTTACCTTGAAATTAAAAAAACATTTTTAGTCAGTACATGTTAAGTTAGGGATAAGAGAAGTGTATTGAAACCAGGGGTGTATAACAGATTTTTCCAGCCAATATTGAATGGCCTCTAATCCTGCCCAATGTGGGATGCTTGTGTAAAGGGAGGTGATATCAAGTGTACATGGGTACCAATCTGGTTCCATTTGTGCATCCTGAACGATGTTAAGAAATTGAGTGGTGTCTTTTAACCTAGACCTAACCATAGATAATAAAGTTTACAGATATTCAGTGAGGAAGGCAGATAAAGATTCAGTCAGAGATCCCCTCCCAGGCACAATCGGTCGTCCCGGAGGACAATTAGAATGTTTATGTATTTTAGGAAGTAGATATAGATATTGGGAACTGGGATCAGATACCTTCAGTTGTCTGCAGATATTCTGGTTAATAATGCCTTCCTCTGTGGCTAGGTCTAGAAAAGAATCAATTTATTTTTTAAAGTTAGGAGTTGGGTCAACAACCATATGTATATTAAAAACGGTGATCGGACAATTGTTTATCCTCCTCAGCCTGGTACATGTCCCAATCCATTACTACAATGCCACCTCCCTTGTCAGCTGGTAATATGACTATATCATGATTAGAGCTCAAATTATGTAGGGCTTGTTGTTGTTCTTTAGTAAGGTTATGTCGGTAGTCTGATATTCATAGGAAAAATGTAGGTCTTTGAGGACATATTCCTTGAAGATGGCCACATGCTTATCCATGGGGGGTTGAAAATTTAGATTTACCAAATTGGAAACCAGTAGCTCTTTGAGTGTCTATTGTATCTGAAAAAAATATTTTTAGTTTAAGTAATCTGCAGAAATCATTCAATTCATTAACCAAAACATGTTCAGGCACAACAAAAGTCGGTACAAAGTTTAGACCCTTGTTTAATACTTTATTTTGTACATCAGACAGTTGGCATGAAGAGATATTGTGTACATTGTTTACTGTCTAACAATCTTCTGTAGTAGTTGTTGAATATTCTGTGAGGTTGTTTTTTCTGTTTTCTGCCCCCTCCCCCCGTGTTTCTTATGCCTAAAGGGACTGCCTGAGGTTTCCCTTTTAGCTACTGGAGATTCTTGGTAGAAAGGGAATCTAAATCAGTGGCAGAGGATGACTCCTCCTCAGAAGTGCCACTATATGCCTGTATTGTTTTTCTAAGTATGGATCTTGGTCTCTTTTCTGTTATTCATTTTTGTACCTGGATCAGAAAAACAGACATTTTTCTGGGTAACAAAGGGTTTTCCTTTTTCATAGTCTAAAGTGTCCCTTTGAAACTTCTGAGTTTTCTTTTTTATAAGTTGTTCCTCTAATGTTGATAGATCTTTAGCCAAATTGGTTAAATGACTAGTAAAAAAAACTCTCACTCGTAGATCTTGGCCTCTTGACAATTAGCAGTAACTTCCTCTATCTTAGTCTCAATCATTCTTTCATAGTAAGAGATCAAAATATCTACAAAAGCCATGGATGCTTTGTGTTGTGCTTGGGCCCAATCTTGAGACAATTGATCATCAATTTGTCCCACCAAGGGTTGAATCCTGACACGTAAACCTCGTGGTGTGATGTCCTTAAGCTTGTAGGCCTTAAAAAGTTTCAAATGCCAGATATTAGCCCTAAAGGTCCTCATATTTTTAGTCAGTTTTTAGAATAATAATCCATTTTGCCCAGTACTAGAACTTTATTAAAAGACCGTCTGTAATAGGGCAAAATATAAGACCTACTTATTTTGTAGGAGGTTCATTTTAAAAAATATGTACATTTATATATTTTGGCCTATTAACAGTATTGCATAAAAATTGCAGACATATTTTGTTTTATTTGACACTATGGATCTCACTGGGATTTTGCAGGGCCTATCTGCCGACAGAGATAATTTAGAGGTGTTTGGCTTACAGCCATTTGAATCTACTAATCCAACTCTTGAAAAACTCTTGAAAAAGAAGACCCTAAATATCTCTGTGGATTATTATTCCAAAAACTGACAAAAAATATGAGGACCCTTAGGGCTAATATCTGGCCTTGCACAACACAAAGCATCCATGGCTTTTGTAGATATTTTGATCTCTTACTATGAAAGAATGATTGAGACTAAGATAGAGGAAGTTACTGCTAATTGTCAAGAGGCCAAGATCTATGAGTCAGAGTTGTTTTACTAGTCATTTAACCAATTTGGCTAAAGATCTATCAACATTAGAGGAACAACTTATAAAAAAGAAAGCCCAGAAGTTTCAAAGGGACACTTTAGGCTATGCAAGGCTATGGAGCGCATCATCCTGGAACTCATTAACAAAGACATTGGGAACCTCCAAACACTTGACCCGACCCAGTTCGACTTTAAGGGCAGATCATGCTACTAAACCTGGTTGACTTCTTCGAGACAGTTACCAAGGCCATAGACGAGGGAAAGGTGGATCACACAGTCTACCTTGATCTCGCCAAGGCATTCGACACCATTCCTCACTCTGGTATTATAGAAAAATTCACCAGCCTGAACCTAAACCCCTAAGTCACAAGATGGGTTGCCAACTGGCTTACAGACGGAACTCGCACGGTAAGAATAGCGGGCTCCAGGACGGACTCTAAACCAGTCGCAAGTGGTGTCCCGCAAGGCTCAGTTCTGGGACCCCTACTTTTCGGCATATATTTCTCAGAAGTACAGGCAAACACAGGAGGACTATGGCTTACCAAGTTCGCCGATGACTGTAAACTGGGAGCCATAATTGACACTCTGGCTGACACGGACATCCTCCAAAAAGGCCTTACTGAGACAGACAACTGGTGTCAAAGTCATGGCCTCAAGCTAAATGCCAAAAAATGCATAGTCATCCCGTTTGGGAAAAACAAAACACCCACGAATTACCACATAGGCGGCAGCCCCCTTAATACAGAAGAGGTAATAAGAGATCTGGGGCCCCAGGTAGATAGTAATCTCTCCTTTGACGATCATATTGCCAAAGTAGTTATGAAATCCTTCTTTGTGGCCCATCTAATTACTAAGCGGTTCGCATCTAGAAATAAAGAGGTTGTAGTGCCCCTCTTCTCGTCACTCATCAGACCCATCATAGAGTACAATACCCCATTTGGGATGTACCTCACAAGACACTTCCAACAGCTTGAAAGACCACAAAAACACCTCACCAAGAGGATTACTGGCCTCAAACATATGTCCTATGCAGCCCGACTGAAAAAACTCTGGCTGTACTCACTGGCATATCACTTACTCAGAGGTGATCTTTGCCTGACTTACAAAGCCATGTCCAACTCGGAATACATGCTCCACCTAAAGAAATCCAAGTCACTGCGAGCCACGCGCTCTAGTGAGCTAAACCTCACCACAACAATAAATAGAACATGCTGGAGGGATAGATTCCTGTCAGAGACTCCCCATGCTTTAGAACAAAATTCCTAACTACATTAGGTAGAGCCCCTCACTAACGCTATTCAAGAGAAGCCTGGACAAGTGGATGGGTAACAGAAAGTACACCCCTGGGATCACTTCATTGGCTCTGCTTGACAGAGGCTCAGTTAATTAATCAATGGGGCGGCGAAAGCCAACACACTCTGGCTAGGCTTATAAATGCCCTCGGGCAGATAGCCTAGTTACCTACCTATGAACCTATAAGACTAAGAAAAAGGAAAAGCCTTTGTTACCCAGAAAAATGTCCGTTTTTCTGATCCAGGTACTAAAATGAATAATAGAAAAAAAAAGACCAAGATCCATACTTGGAAAAACAATACAGGATATGGTGGCACTTCTGAGGAGGAGTCATCCTCTGCCACTGATTTAGATTCCCTTTCTACCAAGAATCTCCAGTAGCTAAAAGGGAAACCTCAGGCAGTCCCTTTAGGCATAAGAAACACAGGGGGGGAGGGGGCAGAAAACATAGAAAAAACAACCTCACAGAATATTCAACAACTACTACAGAAGATTGTTAGACAATAAACAATGTACACAATATCTCTTCATGCCAACTGTCTGATGTACAAAATAAAGTATTAAACAAGGGTCTAAACTTTGTACCGACTTTTGTGCCTGAACATGTTTTGGTTAATGAATTGAATGATTTCTACAGATTACTTAACCTAAAAATATTTTTTTCAGATACAATAGACACTCAAAGAACTACTGGTTTCCAATTTGGTAAATCTAATTTTTAACCCCCCCATGGATAAGCATGTGGCCATCTTCAAGGAATGTGTCCTCAAAGACCTATATTTTTCCTATGAATATCAGACTATTGGACATAACCTTACAAAGAAGAACAACAAGCCCTACATGATTTGAGCTCTAATCATGATATAGTCATATTGCCAGCTGACAAGAGAGGTGGCATTGTAGTAATGAATTGGGACATTTACCAGGCTGAGGCGTATAAACAATTGTCCGATCGCCGTTTTTATATACATATCGTTGTTGACCCAACTCCTAATTTTAAAAAAGAAATTGATTCTTTTCTAGACCTAGCCACAGAGGAAGGCATTATTAACCAGAAGATTTGCAGACAATTGAAGGTATCTGATCCCAGTTCCCAGTATCTATATCTACTTCCTAAAATATATAAAAACTCTAATTGTCCTCCGGGACGAGCGATTGTGTCTGGGAGGTAATCTTTGACTGAACCTTTATCTGCCTTCCTCACTGAATATTTGCAACCTTTATTATCTATGGTTAGGTCTAGGTTAAAAGACACCACTCAATTTCTTAACATCATTCAGGATGCACAACTGGAACCAGATTGGTACCTATGTACACTTGATGTCCCCCTCCCTTTACACAAGCATACGACACTGGCCAGGATTGGAGGCCATTCAATATTGGCTGGAAAAGGCTCAGTTGTACACCCCTGGTTTCAATACACTTCTCTTATCCCTAACTTGAACATGTATTGACTAAAAATGTTTTTCAATTTCAAGGTAAGACATATTGGTGGGTCTGCGGCACAGCAATGGGAGCATCTTTTGCTCCTATTTATGCTGATCTGTTTATGGGATTTTTGGAGGAACAACTAATATATGATGATAGCCACAACCTTTTTCTTGATCAGTTGGATATTTGGAGACACTATCTGGATGATTGTTGGATGGTGTGGCGGGGTGATCAATCATATGTGCATGAATTTATTCAATATCTTAATGAGAAGAAATGGGGTATTCAGTTTACATTACATATTGAATATCAAGAAATCATATTTCTGGATGTTATCACCAGACAGGATGACCATACTTAGAGACCATGGTACACAGAAAATTTCCAGAATACAATACCCTATTACATGCTTCCAGTCATCATCCTCGCCACATCATCAACAAAATCCCAAAGTCACAATATCTACTTACAAAACGTATTTGTTTTTCTGAACAAAGTTTTCAAACATGCCAACAGGACCTAACCAACAGATTGCTTACCAGGGGATATCGCAGGGATTGTATTTCTCGGACCATAACTCAGGTGGATCAAATAGATAGATCTCAACTTTTAGTATACCAAGATCGGATTGGTGATGACAGCATACAGAAATCACAGCCTATCAGGCTAGTAACCACCTTTGGGGCTAATACTAACAGGTTTAGAAATATCAACAACCATTGGGATATTTTGTTGGCTCATGACGAACTGAATGAAATACTTGGTCCCCGATGTTCATTTTCCTATCTAAGAGGTAGAACAATAAACTCACACTTAACCCACTACAAACGTTATAACCCACCAATTACTCTACAAAAAACTCTATTTGGTGACACATTAACAGGTTGTGTTCCATGTGGTCACTGTAGTGCTTGTCCACGCATATTCCAAACTAAGGAATTCACCAGTTGCAATACTTCCAAACTTTACCAAATTAGATGTTTTGGGAATTGCAGTAGTAATTGGGTTATTTATCTAGCCACCTGCATTTGTTCTTCATTTTATGTAGGACAAACGTCCAGACCCTTTAGACATTGTATCAGTGAACATTTAAGCGAAATTAGAAACAAAAGAATTTCAAACGCTTTCTATAAACATACTCTAGTACACAAAACTGCTAAGTTCACGTTCACTATCATAGACAAAATACAAATGAATAGAACATCCAAAGCTGGCAGGCACAATATACTAAATAATAAAGAATCCTCTTGGATAATCAGGCTAGGTGCTCCATTTAAACCAGGCCTGAATGAGTTAACTACAGTTTTGGCTTGTCAAATTTTTTGTTTAACTAATGATTAAACACTCCAATCAACCTATTAAGCCGATTTGGCTAATTTATGCACATATATATAAGCAGGCATTAGGGTTTGCTCTAATGTATTTATTTTTTGCACTGAAGAAGGCTTGAACTCGGCTGAAACCGGTTTGCTATGGATATTTTATTTATGGAGCTTGCCAAAATAAAATCTTGAAACTTTTATGTTCCCTTGTGCTGGATTTCATTTTTTGGACTTTCAAGATTTAACTACCCTGAAACGTTGTCTGTTAACAATCCGACTACCGGAATTCACAAAAAACGCAAAGAAAAATACAGAGACAGACCGTCGAGGTCCAGAACAGACGACAAAGCTTCTCCTAAGCCAGTTGCCGGTTCGCCTGTATTCAGGTGCTTTCGCAGCCCCTGATGCCCACTACTTTTGAGTCACAGGCCTCTAACGAGACCCATTTGGAGTCCGGTGTGCCGCGAGAGTCACCAAGTATTGCACCCGCGGATGTCTCTCCCTTGGATGGGTCTGGAGCCACTCAGCAGGCACCGGCTTCTGAGGGTGTTTTCAGGCCTAAAGATTTGTATATTAAACTGACGCCTTCATCAAAAACGAGGTCAAAACCAACTTCTATTTTTAAAAAAATGACGCATGAGCCACATGCTCAGGCCCCTATGCCTAAAAAACAAATGATCAAAATGGCTGACGATTTAATTACCTTGATCAGGGGTTCCCAAACCCCTCCTGCTAAGAGGCCTAGGCAAGGCACTGATTATGAATCTTCAAATTAGGTTTCCATTTCTTCTGATTCCTCTTCTGATCAGGAATTTTCTGTTCCCCCTTATGAGGACTCTGATGCAGAAGAATCCCATCCCTTCTGCTTCTCCTCCTGAGGATTTTTCTTTTGGATAGACTTTGCATACCTTAAGGGAACATTTCATTGGGAGAGTCAGGATTTTTCAGAATCCAGAAAGAGGCTTGGGGATTTTCTCCTTCTTCCTCAGCATAGGCCTTTGGCGATACCTCTTGTTTTAGACATTGTTGATGATGTTTTCGCAGAATCTTGCATGGCTCCTGATTCCCTGCCTCCGGCTCCTAGTAAGCCAGACAGATATTACAGGGTTCCTGACTCCCACAAGTTTCTTTTCAAAAACCTACGGCTGACTCTGAAACAATTTCTCAGGGTCCCAAGGGTGTTAAGGCTTCTACTGCTAAAAATCCTACCCCTTCTGATAGAGACTCCAGGGTGCTGGATAGATGGGGTAAGAAGGTTTATACATCTGCAACCCTGGCAGTCAGGGCTTTAATCTGTCAATTTCTTATGCTTAAATATCAACAGCATGTCATGGGCTTACTGAAACAGAAAATGATGTTTCCGATTGTGTGGAAAATAGAGTTACAGGATTTATTGCTTTCAGCTGAACAAGTTGGAAAGCATACTTTGCAATGGGGTTTTGATTCCTTGGAGGCCTTTTGCAGGGCCGCCGTAACTGGATCTGTGATAAGAATACATGCTTGGCTCAAGGAGCAAAATCTGCCTGATCATGTTAAAGCTAAGTTGCTGAATGCTCCTTTACAGCAGGACAGTCTGTTTGGTAATAAGCAGAAGAAGTTTTGAAAAAGATGGGAGACAAAGCTAAATCTATGCAAACTGTAAAAGATTTATTGCAAGTGCAGCCACCCAGGTTCAGTAGGTAGTGGCCTACTAAGAACTGGTCCTTTCCAGTACCCAACAGAGCAGCTCAGGTCAAAACCAGACCCTCCAAGGGCGCCAGGTTTCAGTCACAAGGATCTTACAGGACAAGACAATGGGGTGCCTCCACTTCCAAATCTGGAAGTAGCAAAGCACCACCTTACAGTACATGGTCTCAATGACTTTTCTCTGCCATTTCCAAGCACTTGTCTTTTGGCAGCCTCGTTGGGGGGAAAACTAGCACTTCATGCTCAAAATTGGCATCTAATTACCCAGGACAAGTGGGTCTTAAATATAGTATCCCAGGGGTACAGATTTAATTTCCACATGTTGCCAACTCCAAATGGATGGCCAGATCTGCCTCCAAATCAGTGGGCAGAGGCCCAGAAGCAAGTCATGTCCCCCATGGATATGGGGGCTATTCAGCCAGTACCAGAAAAGGAAAAAGGACAATGCTTTTATTTAAGACTTTTCCTGGTACCCAGAAAAGACAAATCATGGCATCCAATTCTGGACTTATCCATTCTAAATACTTTCCTGGACATTCCAAATTTCAAGATGCTGACTCTGCAACAGCTACTGCCTATGCTAGGCAAGAATGCCTGGTTGGGATATTCAGGTAAGCCTCTTTTAAGTCTAGAGTTACCAATCAGGGAATCTTGCAGAAGATACCTCCGCTTCAAAACTGGCTATTTGCATTACCAGTTCTCTGCACTGCCCTTTGGCTTATCTACTGCGCCCAGGGTCTTCACAAAGTGCCTGGCACCAGTGATTGCATTTTGCAGACAAAGAAACATTTACATTTATCCTTATTTGGACGATTGTCTAATTCAGGCAGAGGACAAGGACACTCTTCTACAACATCTGGCGTTTGTAAAAAGGCTTCTAACATGCTTAGGGTACACCATAAATGAAAAGAAATCACAACTGGTACCCTCTCAAATAATTACATTCCTGGGTGCAAGCTTGAATACAACTGCACAGATGGCTTAACTCACTCCAGACAAACCCGTTCAATTGATAACATAATACAAACAAGTGGCCACAAAAACCCAGCCATCTGCAAGACAAATTCTGCAGGCTTTGGGGTTCATGGCATCCTGCATTCTACTAATTCCATATGCAAGACTGCATATGAGGAAACTTCAGTGGTACCTAAAAAGCTTATGGAGTCAACATTGTCACAGCCTGGAAACAATGATTCCGCTTATTTCCTGTCTGCAACAGGAGTTCCTTTGGTATGCAGAAGCCTATCACCAAAACAAGGGACTGTCATTCACTCTACCCCCTGCCACCCAAACCCTGACTACAGACGCATCAGACTATGCTTGGGGTGCCCATCTGGCAGGGAGATGCATTCAGGGTGAATGGAACCTAACTCCGATGCACCTGCATATCAACCAGAAAGAAATACTAGCTGTACAGAATGTTCTGACAGTCTTCAAGGACTTCCTTCATCCAAGACAACTACTGATAAAGATGGACAACACCACAGTTATGTGGTAAATAAACAAGCAGGGGGGTACCCACTCCTACCCCCTTTGCAGACTAGCCATGGCCTTGTGGAACACAGCCTTGACTTACCAAATACATCTACAACCTCAATGCTTGCCAGGAAAGCAAAATACTCTGGCAGACGACCTAAGCAGAAATCTAATGGACCTTCATGAATGGAAACTGGATCTGCAAATCTTCAGCATGTTGACACGAAAATGGGGGAGCCCAGACATAGTTCTGGGGTGAGGCAAAAAGATCTCTCAGTTGGACAATTCTGCACAAGAATTCATCACAAGCTTGGAAAGCGGATGCTCTATCAGTCTATGCCTTTCCCCCTCTGCCTCTGCTCTCCAAGGTTTTACTAAAAGTCAGACGGGCAAAACCAAAAATGATTCTGATTGCTTCCGACTAGCCTCGCCAACATTGGTACCCACTTCTAAGGAATATGTCACACCTTCCTCTGTGGTACTTGCCTCAAACGCCTCATCTATTGTCTCAGTAGAACTATCAAATTCTGCACACTCAGCTCCAAACACTTAATCTTGCAGCATAGCCAGCTAATCAACTAATTTCACCAGTCACGTCCCTCAGTAAACCTGTGATGGATGTCATTTTGGAGGCTAGAAGGCCTAGTATTAGAAAATCTTATGTTAATACATGGAAGAGATTCTGTGCCTGGAACCAAGCACAAGGAATAAACACAGCAATGCTCAATATTCCTCAGATTCTGCAATATTTAACTGAGATACTTCACAAGGGCCTATCTTTTTCTTCTATAAAAATCCATTCCTCTGCCATCTCAGCACATTACAACACAGAGACTCCTCTCTTTTCTCATCACCTGCTAAAGCAGTACCTCAGAGGGGCCAAAAATTTGAGACCTCCCAGGAGAGCTCCAAGTCCTGCATGGGACCTCAATTTTGTGCTGGAAAAAACTCACCCTTCCTCCTCTTGAACCCAGCTGCCACTGCAGACATAAAATTTATTTCTTGGAAGACGGCCTTTCTTTTAGCAGTCACTTCAGCTAGAAGGATTTCAGAACTACAGGCTCTCATGGCAGTGGAGCCGTTAATTATCTTTTATCCGGACAGGGTGGCCCTCAGGACCAATCCTTCTTTTATGCCTAAGGTGGTATCCAGTGTGGCTCTTAACCAGACTATTCATCTGACAACTTTTTTCCCAAATCCGCAGATCAAGGGGGAGCGGATTCTGCATTCATTGGATGTACACAGACAACTAAGATTCTCCTTAAACAGGACAAAATCTCTACGAAAGTCTGAGCAACTACTGGTGGCATTTGCTGCAGGGGCAGAGGGTTTGGCCATCTCAAAGCAGACTATTTAAAAATGGCTAGGCCGTTGTATTCGTTTCTGCTACATGCACCATGGTAAACCTGTCCCCAAGGGGATCATATCCCTTTCCACCAGGGCTGCATCTACTTCTGCAGCTTTTCTCAGAGGGGTTCCTTCCAGAGACATTCTAGAAGCTGCTACTTGGAGCTCAGTTCATATGTTCACAAAACATTACCATCTTACCTCTCTTTTCTAGATCCAGGGCAGGCTTTGCCACTGCTGCCCTGCAGGGCCTTATAGCCGCTCCTACTGCTGTATAATTCCATCCTCCCATCCATAGCTTTGGGATTCTACCCAAATGTAATGTCTGCAGCAGTGAAACACGAAGAACATAATACAGTTGTGTACACTTACCATAATTGTAGATGTTAGAGTGTATTCACTGTTGCAGTATGGGTTACCCACCCGCCAGCCCCCTTTCTTCTCTAGTATTATACCCCTCCTTTCCTTCACTATGCTCAAAAGCCTTTTTGGTGTATTTGCTTTTAGTTGGAGGTAAAGTTTTGTGTTTTAAATTACATGCATATATATATATATATATATATATATATATATATATATATATATATATATTTATTTATTTATATATTTTCGCTCCCCATTTGGGTGGCACCTGCCATCTGGGGCAAGAAAAGCTGATTAAAATGGCGTTTGTTGCATGTTTTATACCCTTGACGACGAGGAGACAGCAACCGACGCAGGACCCAAGGCTTTGTTATTCAGGCTGACTGAGGGCAACCTGCCAGCAGATTACCCAAATGTAATGACTGCAACAGTGAATACACTCTAACATCTACATTTATGGTAAGTGTACACAACCGTACTATGTCGCAATTAATCGACAACCCTACATCAGATTACAAGAAGTATGCAATACCGTAATTTTCTTAAATTACCACTGAAAAAAAAGCATGTGGGTGCTGTCATGCAAGTCTGTGAAATATTTGTTAGCTATTTAACCAAACAGGAAGGAAAAATAAGTGGGAGTTTGATGTTTTGCAAAACAGTGATTATTCCCAGTTTTATGGAGCTTTGTTCTAAATTTGACAGGAGGAGTGCAACAAAAATATCTCCCACTGTAAGGAAGGAAAGGCTGACAAGAAAACAGTACATTAGTCTTGTCACCTGCTGTGAGCTGTCAATCACATGCAGATAATTGGTCAAATTACCCTTAGCTCTTTGACAGCTAGGGAAGGTGAGGTGTGAAGTGGGAGGGGATGATACCTTGAAGAACTAGATTTCAGCCTTCACAAAAGAAATCAAGTTAGCATTTCTAAGAAGAAAGAACAAAAAAATTCACTTTTCAGTTCTGTTCTGTAGCATTTGCACTGCTTGTGTTTGAAATAGTTATTGAAAAAGGATAACATTTTAACCAAAAGTAGGGCAGTTAATGCCTGTAAAATCTGTGGACTGACAGGAACTTTAGGGAAAATGTGGTAGATCTGATGCAACTTTTTGGAGACAAACAGGGATACTTGGAGGCAAACTAAACAGAATTATTTCAAGATGCCAGACCCCATGTGGTCAGAGTCAGAAATTGTGTATAAAAATATCTAAAAAGCTCTAAATAGTCCCAGAGTTGTGTTAAAATGTTGGAAACACCAAACCATGATGAAATAAACATGTTTTTTGAGTCTGTGGGTGCGGTTGCCCTTTAAGGTCTTGTTATGTCTAGGTAATTCAGATCCTGCATCCTAGCCTAAAAAGTCATTTACTTGGTTACACCCATTTGCTCGCCAAGTATTACTGACAGAGTACTCTGTATAGAATTTTTTAAGCTGAATCTGATGGGCCCTTACATTAGTTGTTATAGCCACCACAGCTTTTTCTTCCACAGAAAATTGACTACCGCTCAGTTGGACATACTCTGTTAACAATTGTCAAAATAAAACAAAAAATAAAATGTTGGTGCTTCCCTTCCTTTTAAAACAGTGTTAAACAAAACCTTCTAGATAGTTATCATTTTCTTCCCTCCTTGTTTCCAAACTTCCACTGGAAAACTATCTATTCCTGGGGACTTTCTAGCAGATTGGTGACGCATCACCATTTTTATCTCATCTCCACTTATCTTGTTTACCTCTAGCCTTGGCATATTTAAGTATTCCATACATATTTCTATTTGTGCTTTTTCTTTATTTTCCTACACCTTTGTTTTCAAATTTTCATACATTTTCCAAAATCTCTCTCTCTCTAGGATCTCTGGTTATATTTCTTGTTATAGGCTCCCTAAGTTTGGCAACAGCCCTTTCTACTTTCTGTTGCCTAAGTTATTGTGCCAAAAGTTTTTGTGCTGTGGAGTAATGATCAAGACAGTGGTTTAATGGCAATCTTTCTAAACTCCAGGATATTATCCTGGTACTCCCTTATTTTCTGTCTAGCATTTTGCAGTTGCACCTCTAAATAATTCTTGTTACTACTTACCCATATCTCTTATTTCATTTATTTGTACCATACTTTTAAACTCCATTTTCATTTTATCCCACTCACTAGCTATAAACATCTGGAGTACTTTTTGTCTTCCCTAGTTACTCTCTAGTTTTTTTCCAATGCCTATTCCTTAAATTCCCCTCTCTTTACAGGTAAGTGGGGAATTGCATTATCTCATCTTTACTTCAATACCTATATTTTTGTTTTGTTTATTAGTGGAGCATGATGTTCTAAATTTAATGCACATTATTATGAAATACAATTTGTCTAGTGTAGCCCAGTTTATTATACTTCGGGGAATAATATGTAAATTCTGTCAGAGCTCTTACTGCTAAATTCACATCTTTCATAACAAATACATATTTTCATAAATTTCTTCAGAAGTCTTCCCTGTTAAATTTCCCTTTTAGGCACCTCAGCTACATCCTCATTGCTGCAAGTCAAATTCCAATCCCTACCTGCAAGTAATATTACCTGCTGAAAGCTGATTTATTTCTCCCAAATTTTTTAAAACTCTATAATAGCAGTTCTAGGTGGTATATAAATGCATGCTAAATCATCATCCCCTGTCAGTAGCCACTTACTACCACAAATCTGCCATTATCTTTTTTCCCTCTTATTTCACTGTTGCAGCTCTTCTAGCAACTAAAATATATACTCTTCTTTTTCCTTGTCCCTGATATTCTGCTCAGTATCCATCACAAAATCCTTTATCAGATTCTTGTGCTGAGTTCTCCTGTATCATTGCTGTATACACTCTGCATTTCTTAATATAATTAAATATTCTTTCCTTTTTGCCTATACCTTAACATTCCAAGATAATATGGGAAGTGTTGCTGTTATAAGATGTCATTATTCCTGCCTGTTATATGTGGCAGTTTTTAATGTCTGTTTCCAGCTATTGTGATGCATGCTCCCAGTAATGTTTGGTAGGTTAATCATTTGTACAGTTTTAACTTATCAGCATTGTAACCTGTTACATTTTACTAGACTTTTTTTAATGAAAACCCTCAAACAGAAAAAAGGAACACATCCCCAGAACCTATTAACTTAATACAAACACACAAAATTATGTACATTTTCAAATAATGAAGTTTAACTCTCCTGATAGGAACAGTTGTCCCAAATACACAGTTGCAAAACAAAGGCCTTAATTAACCTAAACTTAGGTTATCCGTGCTAAGACACATGCTGTATTGCCTGTATTTCTAGTTAGAAGAGCAGACACCAAATTCGTGTATTTTTGTTCCCCTCCAGGATTTGTAAAACAACTTGCATGCTTTCAGAAAACATCATCTTTTACCTGTGAAGAAACCAGTGTTCTCGCTTTTTATTGTGCTATTATCAGCTTGTCTCCATGGAAATGTAAGAGAAAAAAATGTAGTCTTCCGCTGCAAGCTTCTTAAAGACAAGATGAAACATTTATTGCTAAATAAGACTTTCCATTGTATTCAGTGCTCTTATTTACTTGTTTTCTACTTAAAGTTTATTAAATTAAGCCAAGGGTCTTAATCCAGACATTAACCTGTGCAAAAGAAAGAGGAAACATATCAGCTCTGCATGTCTTGTATCATGTATACGTTTGCACCCCACCCCCCACCTCAACTACCCAAGGTTACAGCCCATTACCTTAAACATGCTTTTGTCTAGCTTTTCTTCTCCCTCTGCGTTGTAATGCCTACATTTCTTTAATACTAAAAAAGAGAGAGAAAAAAGGCATCTGTTTACTGTAGTATCTTCATCTCCTACAAGAGCACCGTGAAAATACTTTACTATAGAAATGTAATTTATGTTGTAAAATGTTTCACAGAAATACTGTTAAGAACAGAAAGTGTTTTACTTGGTTACCTTTTTCCTTACTCTTCCCCTCAGTGTCCTTCCAGACATTAATGACATGAAGCTAGGCAGATGCCTTTCAGTTTCCCACAAGTATGAGTCAACAAAAGTCCATTCTCTCCACTTTTTCTTATACAGCTGTATTTCAGAAGTGCGATTTATGCACTGCAGTTTTGTATTTATTCAGTAATTTCTGTGTTTGCTTGTCTCCTTTCTGTTCCTGTCCATCTCCCAACTACAGATTCTGGTTCAGTTTCAAGTTACTCCCAAGTCTTCCAGTCAACTCCTGTGCTTTTCTGTCTCTCGATTCTTTTCCTTTGGAACAGTGGCAAAGGTTTCACCGGCAAAGTCTGTCAGTGTGCTTTATCAGAGGAATGAAGTAGAGTCCCCTTCTACTTCCTGGCTCACTCTTTGTTGGACAAACTGTTTTTGTATTTCCTCCTTAGCCTGTTCTGCATTTCAGCCTCTGATTTTTGCAGTTGTATCAGCTCATCTGAATATTTGTTTAAAGCTGCTTCCCTTTTCCATCCTTTTTGATATTTGAGTTGATGTACTCAAATGTTTTGTTAATTTTAATCTGTTCTGACCACATTTGACTTATCCTTTCCTCTGGATTACTGGAAGCCATGTCTTGCACCAAAGCTGGAGTTGTTTTGCTGAACAGCTGCAGGATTCTTTCCAGTCAGTGTTCTTTAGTTGGCTTTCTTTCAGGCACTGTTAGTTTCTACTTTGCTGGTTTTCAGGCATTGTGTACTTACAAGCCAGTAACTGAATTCACTAAAAGTGAAAGAGTTGCTGGCCCTGATCGTTCAATTTCTTTTTTTCACACTGAGAGGTGAAATTAAGACGTTAATCAGTGTACAAGTCCTATCCCTCCTGTTGTTTCAGGGAAAGCAAATGCCACTATTGCCGTACTCTTAAAATCCAAGCTGTCTCCATTGAATGCTTTCTGTGTATCAAGACCCACCAACCATAGCAGTATTTTCTTGCAATTTGCTTCCCTCTAGATCATCATTGTTCTTGTAATCTTGTCAAATGTTTGCCTCCTCTTCATTATAAAAAAATGGTCTATGTCTACCAATTTAGACAGTACTGTTTCCATTTTCTTAACTAGTATAGATTTAAAAGAGTTTGTCATCATATGATAGAATTGATATTGGTCTTCATAAATCTGGGTCTGAAAGGTCTTTATCCTCTTTAGGTAATATGTTCATAGGTAGTTTCTAGGTATGCAGTCCAGAAAACCATTAAGGAGCCTATTTCAAATTCCCAAGTGCCCCAAAGCCCTGTCTGGTTAAGTGACTTTCTCAAGGTCTCACAGTACACACTTGATGGTGGAGAGATCCAAACCCTGTACCCTTGACACAGGAAGCAGCTCATGAGCAGGTCAGAGGTTTAGTTACCTGCACTAACTGCTAGACACTACACCTTTCTTCCAAGATGCTGGTACTGTTTTCCTGTCTTACCTATTTAAAATATTAACGAAAACCACCTAGATCTTTATCCCTTTCTTTACTTCTAATCTCTAAACTTCTACAGAAATATCGTCCATTCAAAGAGACTTCCCTGTTTATTGTACATCATTTTATCTCATCCCTTCATGTCTTGGTTATTAATTTGTGAGCCTCATCTTCCTTTTTATTTGGCACAGTTAAGTCTTCCATAAATGTTTCCATATATGCCTTTTCTTTGTTTCCCAGTTCTTTGTTTTATACAAATGTTTATAGAGTTTCTAAAATATCTCTAGTACCCCTCTTTGATCGCTGGTTATTTTTGTCCCAATTTTTCCCACATTTGGATACAATCCTTCTGTTGCCCAAGTCATTTAGCTAAGAGTTTTTGTGTTCTTGAGTCATCAGACAATAATTGCTCAACGCCATCTTTTTGTAGACACATCTATATTATCCAAATACTCCCTTATTTTCTCTTTAGCACTTGGCAGTTGCTCTTTTTTACTTTGAGATTCCCTTTTTTCTGCAATACTTTACAATCATTGATATAAGTTGACTAATTCCTAATTATTTCCTTTATCTTTCTTATTTCTATCCTATTTTAAAATTCTGTTTTAATTTTAACCCACTTCCCAGTTACTCCCACTGAAAAAATTTCTGCCTACTCTAATAATTGTCATCTCACTTGTACTACCCATTCTTGAGACCTCTCTTATTTTTAACAGAGAAGTAGGAAGGCAGTAGTTTTCACGTGTTCCTTTGAAATGTAATTTTTATCCAGTCTTGCCCAGTTCTTGTACCTTGAGGAGAAATAATATGCAAATTATGTCTCGAGTTCCTAGTACTAAGTCCTCACCTTCCATTCCAAGTATTCATATATTTCTTCAGAAGTCTACCCACTATAGTTGCATTTGGGTCCCCTTGATGCATCCTCACTCTAGCAAATCAGATTCCAGTCCCCGCCTCTAAACAATAATCTCTACTGAAAGCTTGTGTATTTCTCCCAGCTTCATAATAGTAATTTTAGGTGGAATGCAAGTACATGCCAGTGTGATCCTCCTTCCCTGACAGTAATCCCTCATTGCTACAAACCTGCCATTATTGCCTTTATTTTCCTCTTTTATGATGATTGGACTCCCACTAGCAGTATGCAGTAGTATTCCCCTTTTGGTCCTGATACTCTGCTGCATGTCCATTCAGGTATCCTTTCTTTGCCAAATTCATATGTTAATTTCCATATAAATGTGTTTCATTTAACACTGATATTTGTACCCTACACTTTTTAATATGATTTATCACTCACTGCTTTTTATTTGCACACACCGTTCTGTTTACTTTCCATGTTAAAAATGATAAGGCAGCCATTCTGATTAAAAAAACACTATTAACAATCGTATATTCTACATGGCAGTTCTTTTGAATAGTTTTCCAACTTGCAAATTACATGCACGCATTTTTATAACATGGTTGTAAGATTTTTATTATACAGATTAAGATACTTGGGTATGCTTTGACTTTTTTGAGAAGGGTTTCACCTTTGTCCTGAATACAGTTGGTGATATAGCAGACGACTCGGTTGAATTGAAAGTGTTCACCAGAAAATTGAATCTGGCCTTTTTATGTAATGACAAATCTTTGGTTAATGATGGTGGTCCTCAGACTGGCTGATTTAAATTGAGAAATACTTATAACCCCCTCTGATCCCTTTGATACATACTTTTGAAAAGATGTTTGTCTGAGATTCATGAGGTCTTTAAACATAGCAAAAGGTTTGTGAATAGGAGTTTTAGAGGTTTTGAAAGAAATAATAAAGTTTCTTGGGGTGACAAGTCCATACGTATTATGAAACCTGATGGGGGAGTGCAGTTATTATGGACTCTGTAGATTATTCAACATAATTAATCCTGTCATGCAGGGATTCAAATATTTTTTTAAGTATCCAAGGTCCGGGTGGACCTGGCATATAAAAAGATTGTCTACTTTGACAGTCATATGCAGGGTTTATTTGGCGCTGAGGTTGATGATTTTAACAGTCCATGACCCTTTGGTTCCCACAGTTTTTGGAATACCAAAGGTCCACAGAGATGTTAACAACCCCTCTCGACTTATTGTCGCCACGCAGGCATGAAAGACCTATCCCCTGACAGTGTTTATCAACAAATTTATTAAAGCCCTTTAATAATGGGCTTCCCCATGTTTTAAAAGATTCATGGGATTTAGTCTTCAAGGTGCACAGTGATCTGTATGCATGATGTAGGGTATCCCTGTTTAGGGAAGCACTTAAGACTTTTGATTTCATATGCACTTACTATTGAATTGCTGATTCTTTTCATAGAAATGTTTTTTAAAATATTACATTTGTTTTGAGGGAGGATACTTCCATCAGTTTAAGGGTATGCCATATTTCTGACTGCCATTTTCTGGAAAGATGAGGCTGAAAAGGTTGTGGTCTTTAAGATCATATTAGTACGCTTATGTGTTTTCTATGTTTTACCCATACTCGTAGTAGGGATTTTGTCAGTTATTTGGATGTCACTATTTACAAAGATGTTTTTTCTCAAATTTATATAAGATGTCTACATACTCTAGCTCTTTTTTGCATTTTAAGTTATCACCATCTTGCACAGAAAGAGTTTGGTTAAAGGCCAATTTATTAGGCTTTCGAGAATGGTGTCTGATGATGGAATTTATGAAAATGAAAAAAAAATTAATCTAATAAACATGTTTATTTATAGAGGGTTACCCTTGTCAGTTTGTTTACACAGTGTTAACATTACAACATGAAGGACTGTGGTTTTAATCCATTATTGGATGACACTATGATAAATCTATTGCTTTTAATGTTAATACTTGGGATAGACCTGCTTGAATGTGCAATGATTTAAAATTTTGTGGGAGTTTCTTATCAGATTAAGGAAATCATTAGTCGACACTGGGGTATTTTTAGGTCCAGTAATGACATTATGGCCATTTTGGGAGCATCACCTTTTATTTATAAGAAGGGTGTCAATTTAAAGAGTAAATTTGATAAATGGAGACGTAAGAGTTGTGTCCTTGGTAACAGTTCGGTAGGCAAGGGTAACCGGAATTGTGGCAATAGCAGGCAGTGTAACTTCATCTTGGAAAATGAGTGTGCACCTGTTGAGTGTTTGGGCAATAATTCTTTGAATTTTTTGGTGGATGCAGATTGCACTTCTGCTGGTGTGGTGTACCTTGTAATATGTCAGAGCTGCACTTTGCTTTTTATTGGGAAAACAGAAAGCCAACTAAGAGAGTGTATGAACATATTTATGAAAGAAGTACTAAAAATGACAATGCCTTGTTTAAGCATACTTTGATTTGTAGTGGTGCATAGAATTTAGGTTTTAGATTTGCTGTAGTCGAGAAGGTTAAGAATCCGAGGGGTGGTCTATAGAAAAATACCTTTGAATGTAACAAACTTTTGTGCCCGTTGAGATTAAATGCTACTGTAACCCCCCCCGGTTTAAATGACTGTGTTTCCCTGGCCTGTTTTTTTCTTAAGTTGAGAGCTGTCGGATTGTGATTTGTTTTTACATTCAGATACATTATTTGTCACTGTTTTATTATTATTTCATATGATTTCACTAATTTGCTAATATTGGTGTCTGTTCGCTAGTCTTTCCATGTGACTTGATGTGCTGACTAAATGTTCATTTTTTTTTCTATCACTTCCGTTCTGATTAAGTTCTTTTATGGAACAAAAGCACTTAACTAAAGTGGAATAGAGGTTTTTATGCTGTTTATTGATCAGCGGATGCCAATTTTAATGTTTGTACGTCATTGATGTTTTTTGCTGCATTTTTTTTTTGGTTATTGATTTATGCACACATTCATGCTTAGCTGGCTTATCTTGTGTATAGTTGATGATTTTTCATCTTTGTGAACACATCACATTTTCCCAAACTTTTCAGTTCAATAAAAACAGTCAAACAAAAAACTAAATACATTTTGAAACTGTCAATCTCTTTTAACTTGCTGCAAATGTCCGAAATTATATGCATTTTCCAAAAAGGGAAGTTATATCTCCATATATGGGCAGTTGCCCCAAATAGACAGCTGCACGTACAGTCTTTACTTTTTCTAAAGTTTGGTTTAATCATTCTGTAAGTGTGTAGTAGAGCCTATCCCACTGCTGCAGTAGCCTTTATGATATATGGTTTATGATATATGGGTTCTTCCATGCCCAATTACCAGCAAGTGCTAAGCTTCACAAAGTTCTGCCCCCCCCCCCCCCCCCCCCAAGCATCTTCACACTGACTGTTGATTTCTTTCCTTGGGGCTTGCCAGTCAGCAGTCAGAATAAACATTTCTTCAGTACTCGGGGAACTCCTCCGCAAAGAAATAATTACCTTTTTAAAAACATATTTATTTTTATTTTTTTACTAAAGGCAGTATTGTTTTATGAAAATCTAAAATTTCTTATCAGGGGCAGCTATTTTTAGCTAGTTTATTTACTAATTGCAGGCTATTTTGTGTAAATATACATACTGCTTGTATAAACTTGTTTCTTAAAAAAAATTACTTTGTGATGAGTGGGGATGTGGTTTTTGGTATAGTGCTTATGTTCACTTTGTGATAACCCACCTACTAGTTTTCTTTTTCTGTCTGTGTATTTAACTTGTTAAAAGGAGTACTGACGGAATTTTAATTACTTTTCTTCTAGCCTCTCTCATTTGTCTGTAAAGGTTCATCTTGCAGCAACTTCAGCGTATCTGCTCATGGATCACCCTCTTTTCTTCTCTGTGGTTAACATTTTCTCAGAGGGGTTTTACAGCGGAGACTTTTTTTGTAAACATGTTGCTTCACATTGGGATCTCAAGGTTGTTGCTGGAGAAGTTGACTGTCACCTTTTGAACCCATTCCTCAAGCTAATTTTAAGGTTGTTGACTTTGGAAATCTGTACTCATTATTGCTCGAACATCTGCAAGTAGAGTATCTGATATGAAGCTCTTGTGGGTGAAACTTGCCTCGTATTCCTCAGAGTTACGATCACATAAAGAACAAACACCTCTTACACCCATAGTGTTTTCAGAGTTTACTTTGAAACGAGCCTTGACCTTCCAGTTTTTTTACCCAGAACCTAAACACCAGGGAGAGAGGATTCTGCATACTCTTGACATGCATAGCCAGCTTGGGTACTATCATGACAGAACCAAGTCATTTAGCAAAGCTAATAGTCACTTTTTTGTCCCTTGATAAGAAAAATAGACATCCTGTGTCTAAATAGACAAATTCTAGGTGAATATCCTCAGCTATAACTGTGTTATTCCCCCCATGGCAAATCCATCCCCGGCAGTATCAAAGCACTTTCTACCAGAGCCTGGTCTTCAGTGGCATACCAGAACGGGGGTGTACTGTAGAAGCATTTTACAGGCAGCTTCATGGTCCTCTGTACCTACATTTATATAAAACATTGTAAAATGGATTCCTTTGCTAGGACCATTCACTATGGGCTCCTGGGTTTGTAGCCTTCCTTCTGCCAGGTTGGATACGCTTTAGTATTCTACCCATATAGCCTAAATGCTACTGCAGCATTGGGAATGATGAATCTAGTACAATCATGTAAGTCTTCCTTGCCCATAATAGTAATTGTTTGAATTCCTCACCGCTGTAGTAGCCACACACACACCCCCCACCACCATCCCCCTATTCTTGTATATAGTTGTAGTTGGATGTAAAGTAGGGATGCTTCTCTTATCCATAACTGCTGCAGTAGCTTTGGCTATATGAGTTATATTCTGCCAAAGATAAAACGTCTGGGTATCTTCCAAAGCTTTAAGCGACCTTCCATGTGCCCAAAGTGTCAAACAGCTCTAACTGAGTTGACTAAAAGGCAAGTTTGGACACAAAGCCTTTCACAGCTTTACTGCCACTGAAGAGTATGCTTCTCTAAGGCTTTTGAGGATAGATGGTCGGCTTGTGCTTTCCTTTCCTTTACCGGTCAGACAAGTTCTTTTGGCCGGGGGGTGGGTGGGGGGTGGGATGACTTTCATTTTCTTAAATTAACAGACCATCTTGAGACTGTAATGTACTTTTTAAGTGGAGCACTTTATTTTTTTCTGCCAGTTTAATTGTAATATTAACTCACTAAAAACATATTTTCTGCAGAGAAATTCTTTATTTTTCCTTTTGTGTTTCTTTCTGTCCAGAAAAATAAAAGCAACTTTTGTAGACTTGTAGGTCTCTTGCATTTGCCGCTTCTCTTCTCCACCTTTTTTGTCTTGATCATTGAATGGGCTACCTGTCCCACAGTTGGGCCTTCTTCCAGTCACAAAAAGAAAAATGTTAAGCAAACAGCCTTTGCCACCACAGTTTGCTGATAGTTTGCCTCAGCCACAGGTGGGTGACTGGAGTGGCCATTTGTTGTACTTTTACTCATCTTTAACCCTGGGTCACTCTGGTGTAGCGCCTATAGCCACTATAAACCAATATGTTATCCACATCTTCTGCAGCTGTTGGGAGTCCCCTCAGTAAGCAAGGTAGAGCCACTCTTGTTGGTCCAGGGAGAGGGAACAGCGAAGGTTTTCTTGCTATGCCAGAATGCTGTGAACATCCCTGGGGAAAACATCTGCTACCGTTAATAACACTGTTGGTGCCATTTGTCTTGTCAAAAAGAAATAGAAATCCAATTGTGCATCTACTCTTCCTCACATTTCTTTAGTCGGGAGTAGTTCTTTAGATCTTGCTCATAGTTTAATTCAGGCTGTTGAGCCTTCTGGTAAGTAGTTTCTGGTAATAGAAAGAGGGGTTCCTCATTTCCCTGGAGAAAGTCAAGATTCTGAATCTGAACAGGAAGATGCAGTGATGGATTCAGGGTTTTTCCCTCAGATTTCTGATTCAGACTGAGGAGTCTTCAGTTTCCAAGTCTTCCTGTGGGGAGGTCTTTTTCTTTTGAGGCTATTGCTAGAATGTGGCTGTTTTTTTTTCAGTGGGAGAACACTGAGGTTTCTCAGTCCCTCAGAAAATACTCTTGAGTTGTTGCAGAAGGATATTCCAGAACCTACTTCCATTACTTGTTTTCTCTCCACTTTAGAGGATGTGTGTATTACTGCCTGCAATTTCCCAGTTAGCCAGCTGCCCCTAAGAAGGTAGATAGGATGTATAAAATTCCTCAGTGTTTTAAACTTTTATATACTATTGCCAAACCTGACCATCTCCTATAACCTTAGCTGATCCCACTACTGCTAAGCACTTGGTTAATTCTAATTCTACTCTTTAGGATAATGATGGGAAAATTATTGATAGGTATACAAAAAAGTATATACTTCTGCAACTGAGCAGGAAAGTCCTGAAGAAATTTTCAGTCCGTCTGATTTCCATACTTGTAGCCAGCCAATCAGCAGTTATAGTGAAGGCATGGTGGGAGCTAGAGTTTTGTGAAACTGACTGGTGGTTGTTTCTTGGGCAGGGAAACAACCCATATAGACTAAGTGCTACTGCAGTAGTGAATAATTTGAACATCTGTTATGGATAAGTGCAACTTAAAAAAAACTGTACTTTTCTTCTTGCACAGGTACCATCTGTCCTTGTCTTGTCTTTTTTTCCCTCCCAGATGTCAAAAATGTTTTGCTTGCTTTCAATTAACTGACTTTAATTTGAATCTGCATATAATATGATCAGTATGCTTTTACATCCCACCTGCAGTCTGAGCTCACAGCATTACATTGCTTATATCCAGCCTTTATCTTGGTACAGTATAAACCCTGGATGCATTATAGAGAGGAAAATGTGCTTTGTTTACTGTCACTAACTCAGGCCCCCAACCTCATTTAAAATACCTCTGCATACATACTCTGCAGAATTATTTTATAGTGTAACATGCAGTTTATTTCCAGAAGTTTATTAAACACACATTGCTATAAACATTTTTTTTTACTTGGTTATATTTTCAGCCCCTTTATTGACCTTCTAAGCATTAATGACTAAGTGGTTGTTAAGCCATAGAGCCCAACTACTAATTTAACAAATAATAATTTCCTTAGTTTCATTGATTTGCTCCCCAGCAATATTCTGTACATAATGTGTTACATTACCAAAACACATATGCCCATTTACCTCTGTTTTGCTTCACACCTCCAGTATTTGCTATCTAAATGAGGAAGAATTTTCTGAAGTCTATTTGAGGTATAAAAATGTGTGCAAACACTTCCAAGCTAAAGTCTTAAAACATCTGGACTTTGTTGGATAATTGGGAGGTATGCCGATGACTTTACTTTTGTTCCTTGGTAAATTGGTTGTCCAGTCTCTCTTAAAGATCTTTTCTAATCTCCTTCAACTTATTCTTGTAGTTAACGTGCAGTATTTTATATGCTCTAATTATCCCTTTTTAGGCGCTGATTCTGCTCTACTCAACTAAAGTTTATCATATTGTGTCTTTCAATTTGCTATGTCTTACTCTGTACCTGTATAGTTTCTGTAACTCTAATTGCCGCCATCTGTACTGATGAAAATCTCTTTTCCATTCTTATGTTGGCTTGGTTCATATTTATAAAACAACAGAAAAAGAAGTTATGTACTCGCCATAACATTCCATGTGAGTTGTTAATTTCGCCTTCATTCTTACTGATTAGTTCGGAGCTGATCCTCTGCTCCAACTCTGCCAAATGCAAAAGCTCAAGGTCTTCAACCAGCTCGCGGCCTACTCCCTATCCCATGATGCACTGGTGCTTCCCTCAGATCTTGTTTCCTGCCAATAAAGGTATAACCCAACTTCTAATATACCAGTAACCTAGAAAACATTAGATAAAGGCCAAATACAGTCATAACATGCTTCAATTCTCTGTCCTCAAGAAGTCCTGGTGGGGTTTGTAGGGTGGGACGTAAAAATGAAGGCAAAATGAACTCACATGGAACGTTATTGTGAGTACATAACTTCTTTGTGAAGTTGTCCTATCTTGCCTTCATTCTTACTTATGGGTTAGAGTCCCAAGCACCATCTTTCTATCACGGAAGTATATTCTTCAGGACAGTGGAACCAAAGGAAGCCTTGGCCCTGGAGGCCCTATCTACTTTCTAATGGGATAAAGGTATGGGGCCTTGACCAAGTGGCTGCTGCACAAATAGTATCTATCGGTAATTTGGCAGTAAAGGCTGAAGAAGTGGAGACCACTCTAGTTGAGTGGGCCTTTATTTTGTCTTGTAATGGTGTATTCACTGAATTATAAGTAAAGGAAGTGCAATCCGATAACCATTTTGATAAAGTGGTTTTCACAACATGAGCACCTTTCTTAGAATCTGAGCAGGAAACGAGCTGATGTTCTTCGTGTTTCACTGTTGCAGTCATTACATTTAGGTTATCCTGCTGGCAGGTTGCCCTCAGTCGGCCTGAATTCCAAAGTCTTGGGTCCTGCGTTGGTTGCTGTCACCTCTTCTCTGAAGTCAGGTCATCAGGGGTGTAAAAGATGCAGCCGACGCCATTTTATTTAGTCTTTCTTGCTGCGTGGTGCCCGAAGCAGAAGCAGTTTGCAAGTGCCGGTTGGCCGACTCCTGATATTTTCGAGTTTCAGATCCAAAGTCTTCATTAAAATCCAAGTACCCCATTGGGGAGACTTTTTTCTTGCTCCAGACTGATGTCAGAAAAAGTTAACAATTGTATTTCTTGTGGGAAGCAAATACCTCATAAGGACTTTCATTCTTACAGTATTCCTTGCCTAGGCCCTGACCACGACGTTGCTAGTTGTCGGTTTTGTGCTAGATTTAACCAACGCAGTATTAAGCGTCAGTACGATTTTGCATTAAGCTATTTTGGGCGAAGATTTAATTATGCAATGTCATCAGATAGCCATCTGACTACCGGAGTTCACAAAAAAACGCAAGGAAAAAGAAAAAGACAGGCAACCGAGGTCCAAAACTGACGACGAAACTTCTCCTAAGCAAGTCGCCGGTTCTCAGTGAGGCGCTTTTGCAGCCCCTGACGCCCGTTACTTACAGGCTGCTACCAACTCCCACGTGAAGTCGGACAGGCCGCTGGAAACTCAAGGTATTGGAGCCTCGGCGATTATTCCCTCAGATGGGTCCAGAGCTGCTGAGCAGGCATCTGCTTCTGAAGGTGTTTTCAGACCTAAACAATTATATATAAAACCGATTTCAAAGACTAAAACACCTTTAAAGGCAAAGAAACAAGTTCACCAGCCACAAGGACAGGCCTCAATGCCCAAAAAACAGATGCTCAAAATGGCCGAAGACGTAATTACCTTGATCAGGGGTTCCCATCCCCCTCCTGATAAGAGGCCTAGGCAAGAGACAGACTATGAATCTTCAGATCAGGTTTCCATTTCTTCTGATTCCTCTTCTGATCAGGAATATTCTCTTCCCCCTTTGAGGATTCTGATGCTGAAGAATCAATTCCTTCAGTTTCTTCTCCTGGGGACTACTCTATTGGGGAAACCTTGCATACTATGAGGGAGCACTTCCACTGGGAGAGCCAAGATTTTTCTGAATCTAAGAAAAGGCTCCGAGACTTCCTTTTACTACCTCAACACAGGCCTCTAGCTATTCCACCTGTGTTGGACTTTGTAGATAATGTGTTCTTGGAGTCTAGTCTGACCCCTGACTCTTTACCTCCAGCTTCTGTTAAGCCGGGCAGATACTACAGGGTCCCTGACTCTCATAAATTCCTTTTCAAAAACCCTACTGCAGACCCAAAAACTGTTTCTCAGGGTCCCAGTGGGGTCAAGGCTTCTACTGCAAAAAACCCTACCCCCCTGACAGGGATTCTAGGGCACTGGATAGATGGGGAAAAAAGATTTACACATCTGCTACTTTGGCTATAAAGGCCTTAAATTGCCAGTTTCATATGCTTAAATATCAGCAATATATCATGACACTGCTTAAACAGAAAATGATGGCAAATTCTGATTGTGCAGAAAACAAAGAAATGCAGGATTTATTGCATGCAGCTGAACAAGTTTGAAAACATACTTTGCAATGCGAGTTTGATTCTCTGGAGGCCTCCTGCAGGGCCGCTGTTACAGGTTCTGTCATTAGGAGGCATGCTTGGTTAAAGGAACAAACTCTGCCTGACCATGTTAAAACAAAATTATTAGATGCTCCTTTACAACATGATACCTTGTTTGGTGTTAAGGCAGAAGAGGTGTTAAAGAAAATGGAGGACAAAGCTAAATCCATGCAAACGGTCAAGGATTTTTTTTACAGGTACAGCCACCTAGATTTAGCAGACACTGACCTACAAAGAATTGGTCCTTTTCAGTCTCAGACAGACTTCAAAGGGGCAGATCCAGACACCCTAGAGGCAGATCACAGCCACAAGGATCCTACAGGCCTAAGCAGTGGAGTGCTTCTACCTCCAAAGGTGGAGAAGACAAAGCACAATCATACAGGAAACAGTCCCGATGACTCTCCCCTGCCTGCACCAAGCACTTATCTTCTGGCAGCACCCTTAGGGGGAAAACTAGCTCTTTTTTCTCAAATAACCCAGGACAAATGGGTTCTAGACAGTGTCACAAGGCTACTAGTTTCATTTCCATAGCCTGCTAAGGGCAAACGGTTGGCCAGACCTGCCAAAAAATCAATGGGCAGAGGCTCAAAAACAAGTCGCAGCTCTCATAGACATGAGAGCTATTCAGCAAGTGCCACAGCAAGAGCAGGGACAAGGATTTTACTCAAGACTGCTCTTGGTACCCAGAAAGGACAAAGCATGAAGACCAATACTGGACCTATCTATTCTAAACACTTTCCTGGATATACCAAAATTCAAAATGTTGCCCTTACAACAGCTTCTGCCCATGCTGGGCAGCAAGGCTTGGCTCGTGACTTTAGACCTAAAAGAGACATACCTGCATGTCCCAATCAGACAATCGTGCAGAAGATGCCTCAGATTCAAGGCTGGCTCAAGCATTACCAATTCTCTGCACTGCCCTTTGGCTCATCTACTGGGTCTTCACAAAGTGCTTGGCACCAGTAATTGCTTACTGCAGACAAAGAGGAATACAGATATATCCCTACTTGGACGACTGCCTCATACAAGCAGAGAACAAGGACATTCTACTACAGCATCTGACGTTTGTGATAAGACTTTTAACATGGCTAGAGTACACAGTCAACAAAAAGAAATCAAAACTAGTACCCTCTCAAGAGATAATATTCCTGGGTGCAAGCTTAAATACAACTGCCCAGATGGCTTATCTCACTCCAGACAAACAAAGACAACTGACTACCTATTTCAAGGAAATGGCAACAAAGACCCAGTTATCTGCAAGAAAAATTCTGCAGGCTTTGGGCTTCATGACATCCTGCATCTTACTAATTCCATATGCAAGACTGCATACGAGGAAAATTCAGTGGTACCTAAAAAGTGTCTGGGCACAACATTGCCACAGTCTGGAAACAATGATTACTCTAATTCCCTGCCTGCAACCGGAATTTCGATGGTGGTCAAAGGCTTGTCACCAAAACAAGGGACAGCCATTCTCACTACCCCCCAGCCAGGCAGAGCCTAACGACGGATGCTTCAGATTATGCCTGGGGGGCACACATGGCAGGAAGAGGCATTCAAGGCACCTGGTCCTCAAACCAAAAGCATCTACATATCAATCAAAAAGTGATGCTAGCTGTTCAGAATGCCCTGACAGCCTTCAAGGACCTACTTCATCCGGGACAACTACTGATGAAGACAGACAACACCACGGTCATGTGGTACATAAGCAGGGGGGCACCCATTCTTATTTCCTGTGCAGACAAGCCATGGCTTTGAGACACAGCATTGACTTACCAAGTTCATCTGCAGGCACAATTCTTGTCAGGAAAGGACAATACTCTGGCAGACGAACTAAGCAGAAACCTCATGGATCCCCACGAGTGGCACCTGGATCCACAAGTCTTCAGCATGATAACAAAGAAATGAGGACACCCGGACATAGATCTATTTGCCTCACCTCAAAACAATCGACTAAAAAGATTCTGCACAAGGACTTATCACAGACAAGCTTGGAAAGTGGACGTCTTATCTTTCAACTGGACAAACCTATCAGTATATGCCTTTCCTCCACTGCGCCTCCTCCCCAAGGTACTCCTAAAGGTCAGGCAGGAGAAACTAAAAATGATTCTGATTGCCCCAGACTGGCCATGCCAGTACTGGTATCCGATCTTAAGGAACTTGTTCCAAAGCCCAGCCTGGACCTTACCTCAAATACCTCCTCTACTGTCCCAGCAAAACAATCAGATTCTGCACAGCCAACTCGGAACCCTAAACCTGGCAGCATGGTGGACAATGTAGCCATACAAACCACACCTCTCAGTAAAGCTGTGATGGATGTTATTTTAGAAGCCAGAAGGCTTAGTACTAGAAAATCCTATGCTGGGAAATGGAAAAGATTTTGCGCTTGGAACCAAGCTCAAGGAACAGATAATGCGGTTCCAAATATTCCTCGGATTTTACAATACTTAACTGAGATGCTGGACAAAGGCCTATCTTTTTCATCAATTAAAATCCATGCCTCTGCCATTTCAGCTCATTACAATAGAGAGCCACCACTCTTTTCTCATCCTTTATTAAGACAGTACCTCAGAGGAGCCAAACACTTAAGGCCTCCAAGGAGAATGCCAATACCTGTATGGGACCTCAATTATGTCTTGGAAAAACTCACCTTACCTCCTTTTGAGCCAGCTGCTACAGTGGATATAAAGTTCTTATCTTGGAAAACAGCTCTGCTCCTAGCAATAACTTCTGCAAGACGAGTTTCAGAACTACAGGCTCTCATGGCAGTGGAACCCTTTATCATTTTTTATCCAGATAGGGTCTCTCTGAGAACAAACCCTACATTTATGCATAAGGTGGTATCCAGTGCAGCCCTTAACCATACAATTCATTTGCCAACTTTTTATCCAAATCCACAGAACAAGGGGGAGAAAATTCTGCATTCTTTGGATGTACACAAACAACTTAGATTCTACTTGGACAAAATTAAAGTTTTCAGAATGACAGAACAATTACTAATGGCATATGCCACAGCATCACAAGGAAAGGCCATCTCCAAGCAGACTATTTCAAAATGGATAGGTCACTGCATTTGATTCTGCTACTCAGAGCATGGCAAACCAGTGCCTAAGGGCATTAGGCCACATTCAACCAGAGCTGAAGCCACTTCTGCAGCCTTTCTCAGGGGAGTACCAACCAAAGACATTTTAGAGGCTGCTACTTGGAGTTCAGTGCATACCTTTACAAAACATTACAATCTGCCCCTTTACTCTAAATCCAGGGCAGGCTTTGCCACTGCAGTTCTGCAGGGCCTCAGCCGCTCCTAATGCTGTTTAGCTCCAGCCCCCCAACCATAGCCTTGGGACTCTACCCAAATGTAATGACTGCGACAGTGAAGCACGAAGAACATAGTACAGTTGTGTACACTTACCATAAATGTAGATGTTAGAGTGTATTCACTGTTGCAGTCCAGGTTACCCCCTCGCTATCCCCCTTATTTTTGCTGGAACTTATCTTTACTTCTCTAATCTATACAACCTGGGTGGTGTATTTGCTTATAGGTGAAGGTAAAGCTTATTTTGGTGCATGTATGTTTTATTTACATAATTTTAGCCTACCCTTTTAGGGGCACCTGACATCTGAGGCAAGAAAAACTAAATAAAATGGCGTCAGCTGCATCTTTTATACCCCTGATGACCTGACGTCAGGGAAGAGGCGACAGCAACTGACGCAGGACCCAAGACTTTGGAATTCAGACAGACTGAGGGCAACCTGCCAGCAGGATAACCCAAATGTAATGACTGCAACAGTGAATGCACTCGAACATCTACATTTATGTAAGTGTACACAACTGTACTTTCCATTTTCCTGAAATTCTTGGTCCTGTCTAGATGGACTCAAAGCTGTCTGTAAACATCAAGCTTGTGTAGCATATACTCTATCTTATTCCCATATTTAGAGAAGAAAAGGGGCAACTCTCTAGACTAACATTTGTTTCTGAACATACTTTTTGGTAAAAATGAGGGATTTGTCCGAAGAGAAACTCTATCATTATGAAATATCATATATGGAGGTTTAGTGGACAAGGCCTGTAATTCTGAAACCCTCCGAGCAGAAGTAATGGCTACTAGAAATATGGTTTTCCATGCAAGATACTTCAGGTCACATGAGGAGGCTGGTTCAAAGGGTGGTAGGATGATTCATGAAAGAACATAGTTTAGATTCCAAGGAGTAATAAGAGATTTAATGGATGGTGTTAAATGCATAGTGCCTTTGAGAAACACCTTGAAGAGTCTGTGACATGATAATGGACCCTTCATCACCAAGATGAAAGTTTGAGATTGCAGCCAATTGAACTTGAATAGTCGTCGCAGCTGCCCCCTCATTAAAAAGCTTAATCAAAAAATCCCAAAATAGAAAGATATATTGGAGCTAAATAAGGATCAGCATGATTTTGTAATGCCCATATTGAGAATCATTTCCATTTGGTGAGATATAACTTTCTAGTGGATGATTTGTGAGAGGATATCAAAATATGCTAAGCTGCAGCTGAAAGATTCTGAAATCTGGCTATGTTTGGAATTGGAGCAGCCAAGTTGTCAATTTCTGGGACTGAAGAGATGGATGAAGAGCCCCCGAGGAGTCAATCAGGAGATCTAGAACTGGGGCCAGGATCCAAGGTTCTTCCAATAGATGAAACCGAAGGAAGGGGAACCAGATCTGACGAGGCAACCAGGGGGCTATTAGAATGAAGGTTCTTCCCAGAGCAATGACTTTATGTAAAATTTTGGGTACACGTGGTAAAGGTGGAAAGGCATAAAGGAGACCCGGGGGCCTATTGTGTACAAGTGCATCCCTTGGGGCATCACCCCTGAGGGGGGATTAGGGCAAAATAACTGCTGCATTTCATCTTTGTGAGAATGGCAGAGATCCCAGCAAGGCTGGCCCCATTTGCAAAATATTCTTTCTGCTACTTCTTTTTTCAGAGACCACTCGTGAGGCAATAGATTTGCCCTGCTCAGTTTGTCTGCTATCACGTTGGACCTCCCCAGGATGTGCGTTGCTATCAGAAAGCACTGGGTGGAGGTTGCCCACTGCTATACTCTCAGGGCCTCTTGACATAGGGGGTAGGATTTGGTCCCTTCTTGTTTATGTACCAGACTACTGACATGTCTGTCTGGATTGCAATGGTCCCCAGAGGAAGAGATTCTTGAAAGGACTGCAACACTAGAAGTACCACTCTCATCTCTAGGACATTGCTATGCAGATTGGCCTCGTGTTGTTTCCATGTGCCTTGGGCTGTTCTTCCCTGATAATGTCCCCCCCATCAGGGAAGCATCCATGGTCACTGTGGCGATCAGGGTAGGTAAAAAAGGGACAGCCTATTGTTACTGAATGTGATGTTAGCCACCACTGAAGGTCCTTCTTGCAGGAGTTTGTGATTACAATCTGATGAGAGATTGGGAGATCTTGAAAGGACCACTGCGTGAAAAGGAGCCATTGTCGTATGCGCATGTGCATCCGACCCAGTGGAATTGCAGTGATTGCTGCCATTATTGTACCCAATAATGTGAGAACCGTGGATGCTGGGGCTTTTTCTTTTGAGAGAAGGGTTAGAACCTGTTGTCGAAGAGCACAAACCCTTTCTGGCGGGAGTTTTAAGGTCATTATGGTGGTGTCCAAGTCTGCTCGTATAAAAACAGTATGTTGCGATGGCAATAAGGCAGACTTTTCTAAATTAATGGTAATCTCCAACTGACAGCATAGATTCATAGTGGTGTCCCTTGCTTGAATGAGTTAATGCCTGGTGGTGGTGGTTAGGAGCCAGTCGTCTAGGTATGGAAACACCTGGAATCCTAAATTTCTCAGGTGAGCCGTGACTGCTGCCATGCATTTGGTAAACACTCTGGGGGCTGTAGTGAGACCAAAGGGCAGAGCTCGAAACTGGTAGTGACTGGCCCCCCGCCGGAAGCGCAGATGATCTCTGGATGGTCTGGCCATTTGTATGTGGTAGTACGCATCCTGAAGATCTATCAAGCCCATCCAATTGTCCTTTCCTAGAAAAGCAAGTATCGGCTACAGTGTGACCATCCCGAACTTTGTCTTTTTGACAGATTTGTTCAGTCTGCTGAGATCCAAAATGGGTCTCCAGTCCCCTGTTTTCTCTGGAACTAAAAAGAACCTGGAGTAAGTTCCGGATCCTATCTGGTCTGCGGGGACTGGTTGGATGACTTTTTTTTTTCTAGCAACCTTTGAAACCTCTATGGTTGCTTGTTCCCTGTGACTAGGTGGCATGTCTGGGAATTTCCTTATAGGGGTTGGTGGGGCAGAAAAGGGAATAGAGTAACCTCTGGATATGATGCTTTGTACCCAGCTGTCTTTTGTTATTTTTAGCTAGGCATCTGGGTACAAAGATAAGCATCCCCCAGCTGCCTCCAGAGATGGACATGAGGGCCTCCTCTCAGGAGCGCTGGTAGGGCTTCCCAAAGAACTGCTCTGTCTCGCCCTGATTCTGTGGACCCTGTCTGCCACATGGACGGCGTCTTCCATTATTGCCCCCCTGCCCCTGGAGGGGGGATTCACCATGTGTGTCCTGAAAGGCTCCTTGAGTTTTATGGAACCACATCTTTCCTTACTTCTGACCTTTTGGGGTAAGGTCTGGTAGGGGTGGAAAAACTAACTCCGGCAGACAGAGTCTTTCCCTCTTGTTCACACCTGGTAACCGTTTCTTTCACCTTGGGTCCAAAAAGGGACGAGCCATCGAAAGGGGTGTTGATAAAGAATGACTTAAAGGTCTTCGCGAATGAACATAAACGCATACAGGAATGTCTCCTAAGAGCAGTTCCTGAAACCGCTGCTCTGCTCGTTCCATCAGCTGCATATGAAACCAGACGCATGAACAAGTTTACTAGGGAACTAAGGGTAGAGAGTTGGGAAGATACTTTGTCTACACACCCGCAGCTACTGAAACATGAAGTGCATCTCCTAGCTCTTTTAGGAGATCTCTTTGCAACCTAGTGAAATGCATAAGATAAGATAATTCAGAGACGTAAGAATGAAGGTCACTGAAGCAAACATGTGCTTTCCATATCTGTCCATGATCCTGGAATCTTTACACTGAGGTAAACATGCGCTTTCCATATCTGTCCATGATCCTGGAATCTTTATTCGGAGGATAGACCAACATCAAAGTTTTGGATAACTCCTTGGTGGCTGCCACCACCACCATGGCATCAACTGGGACTCCCTTGATAAGAAAAGCCTTGTCCTTTGGCGAGGTAATAAACTTGTTAGGCCTCCTAGGGACAGGTTCCAGTGTATTTGGAGACTCCTGTGCCTTTCGACAAATTAAGTTCATAAGTTCATTGAAAGTCGGGGACACCCAAGTGGCGGGGGGTGGAGACCCGAAAGCCTTCATGTAGACTGACTCATCATCAGTTGTTTGGTTGACTGCCAGCCACCCCTTTGTTTGAGAATCTCCAAGGTATCTGCGAAGGAGATATCTTTTGAGGGTGACTGTGGGGACCATTCTGACTCATCTAAGTCAGTGTCTGAAGTGACAGATTCTTGAGGGGAGTCCAGATGCTTCCTCTTGCATAGCCTCTTCCTAGGAACCTCCTCTGTGGGAGCTTCTGGTGAGGTCTTGGAAGAGCAAGGTTCACCCAATGGGGCGTCCTGAGGCTCTGGGTCTCTTTGCTTTTGTGGAATCTGTGATGCCGAATTAGACACTGATGCTTTAGGGGAAGAAGCTATTGGTCTTGATGAAGTGGTTGTCCGTGGGGACAATCCTCTCTTCATGGCATCGAAGGCCCCAATGCGAAGGAACCCCTGGATCAGAAGAATCAGTGGATTCCCTTGGCACCAAGACGATGGGCTCCGAGCCAGAGGTAGGAGCTGAGATACCCATGCCGAAGCCCCGAGAGGCAAAGTCGTGCCTGAAGAATCGGTTAGACTATCCTCCTTGGACTCGACTTGTGAGTGTTGGCCCCTAGACTCCTTGGTCAGCACTGAAGTAGTCTGAGAAGTCTGAAGCAGGTCTCGACACAGACTGCTCCACTGTCATCAGTTCTGAGCATTCTGGCTCTGAAACCTCAAATCTGATTGTAGGAAGAACAGATGTAGAGGGAGGGGGGCGGTTGGTCTGTTCCGAAGCCCGAAGAGTCGGCACCAACAAAAGTTTGGCAAACACTGTTGTCTGCAGCAGCTTCTGCACCACACTATCCACGGCCATGTCAGATAAGCTTCTTGAGGGCTGAGATGATGGGGCCGAGGTTATCGATTGTAGAATTGGAGACTTCAGATTGGGAGTAACCGGCTCCTCATGGAGACAGCCGTCGGTTCAGAGGATAGTGGTGCCAAGGTTGAAGGCTTGTCTGATTTCGACTTGATAGATGGAAATTTTTCCAGCTCCGAGGATCCAGTAGTGAAAGATCTCTTTGAAGATTGCTCTGAGGATCCAGTAGTGAAAGATCTTTTTGAAGATTTTGGTTGACCTTGATCTAGTGACTCTTGAAAGGAAGACTTAATCAAACCCCTAACAATTAACTTGTTCTTCCTTTCTTGCAAGACCCAGGAACTAAAGGAGTGGCAGCTGGAACATGTCTCCTGTAGATGTAATGCACCTAAACAATACACACAATCCATATGCCCATCATTAATGGACATTGTCTCTCTGCATTTAGGACATTTCTTGAACCCTGAAGGCTTAAACTGTTTAGCCTACCTGTCTTTTGTCTTGAGATATCTTGACGAAAAACAGCAGCAGCAACAATGTTTTTTTACACCCAAACACAAGAAAAAGACTCTAACTGAAATGAGCTTAAACCAAAAAGGAGTAGCCTTCTAACTTAAAACAGGCTATCTGAAAAAAAGGATATAAAAATTGTAACATACACTCCATCTAAACTATATAAATCTTCACACACGGTTTATATATATAATCTATATGTAAAATAAACACACTGCACACTAATTTAAAGTACTTGTTTTAACTATTAAAGGAAAAGGGAGATTAACAAGGCCTACAAACGGCTATGAGAAGGCAGAAGAAAATAAGCACTAGCAACAGATGAGAAGTGCAACAACAGGTTATTTAAGTTTGTACTATCCTAAGAAGTACATGTATATCTAAAAATAAAAAGTTCAAAGGTAAATATGAGAAAAGAATTCAAATATTTACTGGCCAGAGCTGGTAAATCCCCCGATCTGTTGCAGCAGCAAACAAGATCTGAGGGAAGCACCAGTGCATCATGGGATAGAGAGTAGGCCACGAGCTGGTTGAAGACCTTGAGCTTTTGCATTTGGCTTAGTAAGAGCAACCCATCAGTAAGAATGAAGGCAAGATAGGACAACTTCACATGGTATATTATGTTGTGTGTTGTTATTCTCCTTAAGGACTTGCATCCAAAATCACAATCTCTCCGTATTTCTCAAACTCCACCCCTGATTTGTCATCATCCCCTTCCAGTCTGATATTCTAACCTTCTGCTTGTGTTAACCATATGAGTCTTAATTGTGTAGCTCTAAAATATCTCTTTGGATCAGTTTATTCATAAACTGCTTTGTTCTATGGGGAGAATCAATTTATCCACTTAATTCTTTCCTTCTTTTCCCTTCCCCATGTAAATTCCTTCAATTCCTTTTTTTTTTATTCATTACTGTCCACAGCTTCTCCTGTCATTGATTAAATAAAAAAAGTATGCTTGACCTGTATATAAAATTTAAGGGACCTGTATCCCCAATTTTTTACACTTTTCCATTATGTCGCATTTTTTTCAGTAGCAGCTCTTTCCATTTTGACTGCATCTTTACTGAAAAGTCCTGGTTGCTTTCTCATGGCCAGGTTTGGAGCATTCATATGATGTGTCCTTTCAACTAATAAATCCTGCTGTGGAATACCAGTCTAGTTTATTTGTCCTTTCATAAAGTTATTGCTAGGTACTTACTAGTATGTTGAGCCTTGAGGATCATTAGAAGACTAGACCTGCATTTCCACAAAAGTTTGTGCTGTTGTAATTAAAGCATGAATGACCTACCGCCAGGCAGTACATTTACATGTTACTCCTATCCCTAAGGGGCAAGGGTGCTAAACCAGGGTGAATTTGCCATTTCCTGTTCACTCATGCAGATTAAGGTTGATTAGAATAAGGGAAGGATTTTGCTTTGTGTTGAGAGGAAGATTATTCCAAAGAAGTGATTCTTTGTAATACATGTCTATCCTTCAAATATGCTCTATTTATGTTGCAGAAGAGATTAAGGTCTTTGGAGCAGGTATTTATTCCATCATTGAACTTGCAGATATGCAGTAGATCTGAGGTGTGAGTGTCTACTGAGGCACTGTATGCGAAGCAGCGATCGTCCCTCAGTAGTCTGTATGATACCAAGAAGAGGGACAAGGCTTTTGAGACTGTCACTGCAGGTTTTTATGATTTTAGGCTCTTGATTTTTTGGTGAGAAAGCATTGTGGTCATTCAGGTTGTGTTAAGTAATGTTCATACTGAAGGTGCATTATACTCAATGATTGGTTTAGTAAGTGTCAAATACAGTGGAATGACTACATCCCTGTACCTGGACGTCATACCCTTACTAATGAGCTGTGCACTGAAAAGGACTATAATAAAATAGTGGATACATGCTGATCGAAGGACAACTTGCTATCTACATAGGTTTTCAGTTCCTTAATTACCAGATCGATTCTCAGGGGCATGACTTTGATGTCATGCTTACTGGGGACTGTTGCACATTTTTGGCATTTAGCTGCTGCTGTAGCAATGGAGTAAAAGTATTTGTTTTGGAAATGTTTTTTAGAGCATCTTGGTCTCTTCTGGTGAGTTTATGATGATATCAAGTTTACAGTCATCCGCAGACTTGGCCAGCCATAAATCTTTAACATTAGCATAGAAGTAAATGCCAGAGAAAAATGGCCTAAGGGCTGAACCCTGAGATACACCACTAATGGCAGGTCTTTTGGAGGAGGTAGATTTACCTACCGTACTTTTCTGGGTTTTGTTGTGAGCCATTTTATCTAGCAAATTATATAGGAATTTACTTTTAGCTGGGAGAATTTATCAACCATGCACAAGTGTAGGATAGTACTGAATATCTTTGCAAGGTCTAGATGTGCATTGTATACTGAACCCCCCCCCAATTCATTGCTTAATAATTTTATCAAAGAAAATGACCAAGTTAAACAGGCAGTATCTGCCCTTGACAAAAACCAACCTTGCTTGAGTCAAGAGTTTGTCATTCACCTATGCCTTATTAATTCCATAATGGTCCTCTCCATAACCTTACAAAAGAATCTGGTCAGATATGTGGGTGTATAATTACCCAGGTCCAGTGATACCCCACCTTTGTGTAAGGGATGAGTGTCTCTATCCTCTCTTCATCTAACACAATGCCTTTTTGGAGGCTGTTATTGAAAAGCCTCGGTAGGGGGTTTGACTGGTCCTGTTCCACGCTGGCCAATAGGCAACCTGATATGTTATCCAGCTCTGTAGAAAGTATTCTTTGACTTGGAAAGTACATTGAAGTCTTGTTCTTGGGAGGTTGGGGGGTTGTAAATTTGGGTTAGTGATCTGAGACTGGGAGGGGGGGGGGTGGGAAGTTTTAGAACTGAAGTTATATGTTATTTCATTGGCTATGCCCTAAGGGGGTGAGTATGTGATATCATTTACTGTTAGCTCTGCAGTGCTGGGCCTTGTTTCTGAAGTTTTTAACCTAGTTAAAGAAGGTTTTATTGTCTTTTGCCTGAATGGCTGTTTGTAACTCATTTCTAGCTCTAATTGATTTGATCAGGGACCAGCATTCATTGTTAAGTTACCAAGAACATTTTTGACTTCCTTGAGAGTTACATTTATTAACATATGCAATAAGTGTTTTCCTTTTATTGTTGAGCCTGTTTATATTTGGGCTCACCACAAGTTGGGAGGGTGGCCTGATGGTTAAGGTGATGTTCATCGTGCATACAGCTGCAGTAATCACAGATGGGTTCTCTGCCGTCAGGCAGGTCCTCGGTCGGCCGAATTCCAAAGTCTAGGTCCGGCGTCGGTTGTTGTCGCTTTCCTTCCTGACGTCAGTGCGACAGGGGTATAGAAGACACAGCCGACGCCATTTTCTTAAGTCTTTTTTGCCACGCGGTGCCCGAAGCAGAAGCAGTTCGCAAGTGCCGGTCGGCCAGCTCCTGAAATTACGAAAATTTGGAAACCAAAGTCTTCTTTAAAGCGAAGTACCCCGTTGGGGAAACTTTTCTTGCCTCAGACCGATGTCAGACAAAGTTAACAATTGTATATCTTGTGGGAAGCAAATACCGCATAAGGATTTCCATTCCCTCTGCATACCTTGTTTAGGCCCAGACCACGACGTCTCGGGCTGTCGCTTCTGTGCTACTTTCAATAAACGCACTATTAAGCATCTGGCGGAGTTCGCCCAGCACTTTTTTGGTAAAGCCTTTGATTATAAAATGTCATCGGAGACTCCGACTACCGTTTTGTCCAAAAAACGCAAGGACAAAGACCGACACGCGAGGTCCGCGGTCTCCACCGACACCACGCCAAAACCGGCTACACGTGGTCCGGTTCTCAGCGAGGCGCCTACGCAGCCCCTGACTACCGACGACACTTCTTTGGCGGTGTCTTCTGTAACCGAGACCGCAGGTGCCTCGGCCCATACCCAGACTACAACCACCGAAGCCACTGTGAGTGTTGAGCCTCCTAATGTGGACAGGTCCACTTCCACTCATGGTGTCTTTAGACCCTCACCTTCCTTTTCCATAAAGGCCTTTACTAAGTCCAAATCAGCCATGCATCCCAAGAGGCCTGTTGCACAGGCCCCATGCCTAAAAAGCAGATTCTAAAAATGGCTGAGGATTTAATTACTCTTATCAGGGGTTCCCAACCCCCTCCAGACAAGAGATCCAGAGTGGAGGAAGATTCTCACTCTTCTGACCAGGGCTCCATTTTTTCAAAACATTCTGATGAAGAGGAACACTCGTACTCCCCTTTTGAAGATTCTGATGCAGAGCAGTCCATTCCTTCTGTTTCTCCCCCAGAGGATTTTTCTTTTGGGGAAACTTTGCACACCTTGAGAGAACACTTCCATTGGGAAGGCCAAGACTTTTCTGATTCCAAGAAAAGACTTAGGGAATTTCTTTTGTTACCTCAGCACAGACATCTGGCGATACCTCCTGTCTTGGACATACTTGATGATGTTTACTCGGAGGCTTGCCTTAATCCGGATTCCCTGCCTCCTGCCCCAGTCAAGCCTGATAGGTACTACAGAGTTCCTAACTCTCACCAATTTCTTTACAAAAGCCATAATGCTGACCCTGAAACCATTTCTCAAGGCCCCAAGGGAATGAAGGCCTCTACTGCTAAGGATCCACTACCTTCCGAAAGAGAGTCTAGATCCTTAGAAAGGTGGGGAAAAAAGGTATATACCTCGGCCACCCTAGCCATGAGGGCCTTAAATTGTCAGTTCCATATGCTTGCATATCAGCAGTTTCTGTTATCACAATTAAGAAATAAAATGTCACAACCTGAACAACCAGATTTGAAGGAGTTGCAGGATATGATGCATAGTGCAGAACAAGTGGGTAAACACACCTTACAATGTGGCTATGATGCCCTAGAGGCCTCAAGTAGAGCTGCTGTTACAGGATCAGTTATTCGTAGACATGCCTGGCTTAGGGAACAAACCTTGCCTGATCATGTTAAAGCTAAACTACTAGATGCCCCTTTACAAAAGGATGTACTATTTGGTACTAATGCTGAGGAGATACTACGGAAAATGGAAGAAAAAGCTAAATCTATGCAAACTGTCAAAGCTTTTCTACAGGTTCAACCACCACGTTTTAGCAGAAATTGGCCTTCAAAAAACTGGTCCTTTCCAGCCACGGACAAGCCCCAAAGAGGTAGATACAGGCGAACAAGGGGCAGAGGACGATCTCAAGGATCATATAGAGGCAGACAATGGCAAACTCCAGCACCAAGAGGTGGCGAAGACAGTGCACAACAATACAGGAAACAAACCCAATGACTTCCCCCTTTTCATGCCAAGCAAGTCTCAGCTGGCAGCACCCTTGGGAGGAAAGCTGGCATTATTTACAAGAAATTGGCATATTATCACAACAGACAAATGGATCCTGGACATTATAAACAGAGGCTGATACAGATTTCATTTTCACACTCTTCCAAAAATGAGAGGCATGCCGAACCTGCCACACAATCAAAGGGCAGAGGCTCAAATGCAAATTTCAAAGCTCATGGACATGAAAGCTATTCAATAGGTACCTACTCACGAACAAGGTCAAGGTTTTTATTCCAGACTATTTCTGGTACCAAGGAAAGGAACCAACTGGAGACCCATTTTGGACTTATCCATCCTAAACACATTTCTACTCGTACCAAAATTCAAGATGCTCACATTACAGCAGCTTCTTCCCATGCTGGGCAAGGAGTTTTGGCTGGTAACATTGGACCTCAAGGAGGCATACCTGCATGTCCCAATCAGACAAAGCTGCAGAAGATACCTCAGATTTCTTGCAGGTTCAATCCACTATCAATTCTCTGCATTGCCCTTTGGCTTATCTACTGTGCCCAGAGTATTCACAAAATGCCTGGCATCAGTAATTGCCTACTGCAGACTTCAAGGGATACAAATCTACCCTTATTTGGACGACTGCCTGATCCAAGCGGACAGCAAATACATACTTCTGGAACATCTGGCTTATGTAACACAGTTATTGAATTCTCTGGGATACACAGTCAACAAAGAGAAATCCAGGCTAACACCATCTCAGAAAATAACTTTCCTGGGTGCCAACTTGGACACAAACACCCAGATGGCCTATCTTACGCCAGAAAAACAGGGGCAACTAACTCAGTACTTCAAAATACTAGCAAATTGTTCCAGGCTCACTGCAAGGAAAATCCTGCAGGCTCTGGGCTTCATGGCATCTTGCATTCTTTTAATCCCATGTGCAAAGTTGCATATGAGGAAACTTCAATGGTACCTAAAAAACCTATGGTCTCAACACAGCCACAGTTTGGAAACAATAATACCAATAATCCCATGTTTGCAAAAGGAATTTCTATGGTGGGCCCAAGCATGCCAAACAAACACAGGTCTTCCATTCTGCAAGCCTCTAGCAAATGAAGTCATCACAACAGATGCCTCATACTACGCCTGGGGGGCACACATGACAGACAGGTGCATTCAGGGCAAATGGTCACAAAAGGAAAAGCTTCTTCACATCAATCAAAAAGAAATGCTAGCAGTGATAAATGCAATTACAGCTTTCAAGGACCTCCTGTATCCAGGGCAACTATTGATAAGAACAGACAAAACCACAGTAATGTGGTACATAAACAAACAAGGAGGAACACATTCATACCCCCTGTGCAGGCTAGCCATGTCACTTTGGAACTTGGCTCTGGAATGGCAAATCGAACTTCAAGCACAGTACTTGCCAGGATTGGAAAACACGCTGGCAGACAGTCTAAGCAGAAATATGACAGACCCACACGAATGGAAGTTGCATCCTCAAGTGTTTACAAAGATAATCCAAGTGTGGGGAAGGCCAGACATAGATCTCTTCGCCTCCTACAGGAATCATCAATTGAAAAAGTTCTGTTCAAGGACCTTTCATCCAAAGGCCTGGAGAGTGGACGCCCTTTCTTTCAGTTGGGCAGCATGGACAGTTTACGCCTTCCCACCTTTGCCTCTTCTGCCCAAGGTGCTCTTGAAAGCAAGAGCAGACAGACCGAAGATGATACTGATTGCTCCAGCCTGGCCAAGACAACACTGGTACCCACTCCTGAGGAGCCTAACACATACTCCTCCATGGACCCTACCCCTAATACCTCTTCTACTGACTCAGCACAGCTACAAAACTCTTCACAGTCAGCTGAAAACACTCAATCTGGCTGCATGGAAAATTCCTTAACACCACAACAGACCCTACTCTCCAAAGAGGTGCAGAATGTCATTTTGGAGGCCGGAAGGCCATCTACTAGAAAGGCTTACTCCGCAAAATGGAAACGGTTTAGCGCTTGGAATGAGAAAAAAGGCCAGGATCCTAGAAAACTGAATTTGCCTCAGATATTACAGTATCTAGCTGAGCTGTTGAACAGTGGACTTTCATTTTCCTCCATCAAAATTCATGCCTCAGCCATTTCTGCAGAATACAACACTGATCCACCCTTATTTTCTCACCCACTCTTAAGACAGTTCCTCAGAGGGGCTAAGAATATAAGACCTCCAAGAAAACAACCAGTACCAGCCTGGGATCTTAATTACATTCTAGAAAAATTAACATTGCCTCCCTTTGAACCAGCTGCCTCAACAGATTTGCAATATTTGTCCTGGAAAACAGCTTTCCTTCTGGCCATTACCTCAGCTCGTAGGGTTTCGGAACTACAGGCCCTCATGGCTGTGCAGCCCTTTCTCATCTTCCATCAGGACAGGGTTTCCCTACGAACCAACCCGTCATTTATGCCTAAGGTAGTATCCAGGGTAGCTTTAAATCAGGCCATACACTTACCTACCTTTTACCCCAATCCTCAAAACAAAGGAGAAAGGCTGCTACATTCCTTAGACATCCATAGACAGCTACGTTACTATTTGGACAGAACAAAGCCTTTCAGAAAATCAGAACAACTTTTTGTGTCCTATGCTGTAGGAGCTCAAGGGAAGCCAATTTCCAAACAGACCATTTCAAAATGGATAGGCCACTGCATACGGTTTTGTTACTCCTTTCATGGCAAATCTGTTCCTACAGGCATCAGATCCCACTCCACAAGGGCCACAGCTACCTCTACAGCCTTCCTCGGAGGAGTCCCTACCAAAGATATTTTGGAGGCAGCCACTTGGAGTTCTGTGTATACCTTCACAAAACACTACCACCTGCCTTTATACTCCAAAACTAGAGCAGGCTTTGCCACTGCTGTGTTGCAGGGCATTCTGGCTCCTCCCAGTTCCACCTAGTGCCTACCACCCTGTGCGTAGCTTTGGGATTCTACCCATCTGTGATTACTGCAGCTGTATGCACGATGAACATAGTACAGTTTTGTACCTACCATAAATGTAGATGTTCGAGTGCTAATACAGCTGCAGTACAGGTTTCCCTCCCTCCTCCCTCCTTCCCCTCTTGGTAAAGGCCTAGTGGCTAACACCTCCTCATACAATCTGATTGGGTCATCCTTCTATGGTGTATTTGCTTGCAATTACTGATTTTTGATTATATTGCATTGCATGATTATATATATATAATTTATGTATTGCCTTCCTTCTGGGGGCACCTGACATCTGGGACAAGAAAGACTGAAGAAAATGGCGTCGGCTGTGTCTTATATACCCCTGTCGCACTGACGTCAGGAAGGAAAGCGACAACAACCGACGCCGGACCTAGACTTTGGAATTCGGCCGACCGAGGACCCGCCTGACGGCAGAGAACCCATCTGTGATTATTGCAGCTGTATTAGCACTCTAACATCTACATTTATGGTAGGTACAAAACTGTACTTTTGCCTGGCAAATGCAAGGTGCAGGGTTTGAGTCTCACAAGGGATAATTGGCTAAGCTTAAAATGGCTCACAAGGGCAGTTAGCTTAGTACTAACCTATGAACCTATAAGAGTCTTTTTTTTAAATTTGATCTTGTATTTACTTCAGAGAGGAATAGACGCAGCTGTTCACATGAGCATAGAATTTGGCAGTAAAGTTTTCCGCATACTTAGTGGGGTCATCAATTTTGAGGGGGAGGTTGAATAGTCAGTTCATTATTTAGCTTTAGTAGATTATCCTTTATGGGAGCATGATGTTCTTCATCTCACATTGCTGCAGTCCTAACATATGGGTAGTCCACTGTCCTCGGTCGGCCCGAATACCAAAGTATTAGGCTGACGTCGGTCAAGGCGCTTAAAACTGACATCAGGACGTCAGGGTACAAAAGCGCATGACCGACGTCATTTCCTCAGTCTTTTTTGCCGCATGGTCCGATGCAGAAGTAGCGTTGCAAGTGCCGTTCGGCGTTCTGAAATTTTTCGAATTCGGAGTTTCAGACCGAATCCAAGTTGGCTAAGTACCCCGTTGGGGAATATTTTGTTTTTTTCTTGCCTCAGTGTTTTGCCGGATGTCCGAAAAAGTGAATAACTGTATTTCTTGTGGGAAACAGATACCGCATAGGGATTATCATTCTTTGTGTATTCCTTGTTTGGGGCCTGAGCACGACGTTGTTGGGTGTCGCTTTTGTGCTAGGTTCAATAAATGCACTATTAAGCGAAGGTTAGATTGTGCTAGGCTGGTCTTTGGGAAGCGGTGCAATTATAATATGCCGTCGGATTCTCCGGCGCCCGCTTCTGCGAAGAAGCGCAAAGACAAAGCAGTTAAACCCAGGCAAGATGAGTCGTCCGTTCCGGACGCCGGTTCTTTAGAGGCTTAAGTGGAGCCGGTGGTTCCGACGGAGACTTCTCAGGAGTCCCAGGGGGAGGCTTTAATTTTGCAGGAGGTGGTCTCTCAGGAGGCAGGTCAGGCTGAAGGGGCTTCGCAAGTTACTGTACTCCCCTCCCTTCCTAGGGTGGTTAGGCCTTCTCCTTCTGTTTCCAAGGCTTCTCCCAGAGGCAGGCCAGTTTTAGCTTCTGTTGGTGTCACTCCTAGTTCAGCAGGGTCTGTGCCTAAGAAGCACATGCTTAAAATGGCAGAAGATTTGATTACTCTGATTAGAGGTTCTTTGCCCCCTCCTGATAAGAGGCCTAGGGTGGAGCCAGAGTTGGGAAGTTTTGAGCAGGCTTCGGATGTTTCAGAGTCTTCAGCTGAAGACCTGCAGGAGTACTCTCCTTATTCTGATTCTGATGCGGATGATTCCACTCCTTCTGCTTCTCCTCCAGAGGATTTTTCTTTTTCAGAGACTCTTCATTCTATGAGGGAACATTTTAAGTGGGAAGGTCAGGACTTCTCTGATTCTCTGAAAAGGCTTAGGGAATTTTTGCTGTTACCCCAGCATAGGCCCTTAGCTATACCCCCTGTTCTGGATGTTGTGGAAGATGTGTTTGCAGAGGCTTCACTTAATCCTGATTCTCTGCCTCCTGCTCCTGTTAAACCGGATAGGTATTACAGGGTGCCTGAGGCTCATAAATATCTTTATAAGAGTCCTAGGGCGGACCCAGAAACTATTAGTCAGGGACCTAAGGGTGTCAAGGCCTCTGTTGTAAAAAATCCGGTTCCTCTAGATAAAGAAGCCAGAGCTTTGGATAGATGGGGAAAAAAGGTCTATACATCTTCTACCTTAGCTGTGAGGGCTTTGAATTGCCAGTTTCATATGTTGAAATATCAAAACTTTCTTCTTTCTCAATTGAAGTCTAAGGTGGATGTTCTGGCGGAAGGCATTGAGTGTAAAGAATTACAAGATTTGGTGCATGTCTCTGAACAGGTGGGTAAGCATTCATTACAGTGTGGTTTTGATGCTGTGCAGGCCTCGTCTAGGGTGGCTGCCACTGGCTCAGTTCTTCGCAGGCACGCCTGGCTGAAGGATCAGAATTTATCTGACCATGTTAAGACAAGGATTTTGGATGCTCCTTTGCAGTCTGATGTGTTGTTTGGTTCACCTGTGGAGTCGGTCTTGAAGAAAATGGAAGACAAGGCTAAGTCTATGCAGACTGTTAAAGATTTTTTGCAAGTTCAGCCTCCGAAGTTTAGTAGGAATTGGCCTGCTAAGGGGTGGACGATCCTTCTTATGATTCTCAGTCTAGGGGTAGATCTAGACGTGGTAGGGGCAGAGCTCAGGGTTCTTTCAGGCCTAGAACAGGAGTTCACCTGCACAATCTTCGGTGAGGGCAGGGCCAGTCCTTTCGTAAACAGGCCCAATGACCTACTTTTCAGCTGCCAGATCCTTCTTGCCTGGCAGCACCTTTGGGAGGAAGGTTAGCACTCTTCAAGGAAAATTGGATGTTGATTACCCAGGACAAATGGGTATTGGATATCATACACCAGGGTTACAAGTTTTATTTCCATACCTTGCCTCCTTTCAAAGGCATGCCGGACGTTCCTCCTCAGCAAAGACTAGAGGCTCACAAACAAATTTCTCTACTACTTCAAATAGGGGCCATACAATCGGTCCCTCTGCCAGAAGTGGGCCTAGGATTTTATTCTCGCCTGTTTCTAGTACCAAATAAAGGAAACACGTGGAGACCAATTTTGGATTTATCTATCCTCAACACATATCTGGACATTCCCAAGTTCAAAATGTTGACGTTACAACAGCTTTTACCTCTGCTGGGCAAAGATCACTGGATGGTGACTCTGGATCTCAAGGAGGCTTACCTTCATGTTCCTATCAGGCCCAGTTGCAGGAAGTATCTGCGTTTTCGGCCTGGGACTTCACATTATCAGTTCTCTGCATTGCCCTTTGGCTTATCTACTGCGCCCAGAGTGTTCACGAAGGTTCTGGCTCCAGTGGTAGCTTTCTTCAGGCTAAGAGGAATACAAATCTATCCTTATTTGGACGATTGCCTGATTCTGGCCCAAGAAAGGGATGAACTTCTTCATCATCTACAGTATGTGATGGCAGTGTTAAGATGCCTGGGGTATTCTGTGAACGAAATAAAGTCCAGTCTAGTACCCTCTCAGGACATGTGCTTTCTGGGTGTGAGACTGAATACAGCATCCCAGATGGCCTTTTTGACCCCGGACAAACAAAAGAATCTTTCTCTTTACTTCCACCAATTGTCTCGTCAGTCCAGGCTGACTGCAAGGACAGTCCTTCAAGCCTTGGGGTTCATGGCATCTTGTATTCTGGTACTTCCCAATGCCAAACTGCATATGAGGAAGCTACAATGGTATCTCAAGAATGTATGGACACAGCACTGCCAAGATTTGGACACTGTCATTCAGATAATACCTTGCATTCAAAAGGAGTTTTTGTGGTGGGCTCAGGAATGTCACCTAAACAAGGGACTCTCTGTGACCCGGCCAGAGGCGAGTCAGATTTTAACGACAGATGCCTCAGACAAAGCTTGGGGAGCTCATCTAAATGGAAAATGGGTACAAGACACGTGGCCTGCCAGACTTCAACATCTACATATCAACTTGAAGGAGATGTTGGCAGTCCAATTTGCATTGATAGCTTTCAAGGATTTACTTCTTCCAGGGCAGGTGTTGATTCAAACAGACAACACAACTGTCATGTGGTACATCAACAAGCAAGGGGAACGATTCTTATCCTCTATGCAGACAAGCAATGATTTTGTGGGAGACTGCTCTCAGTTTACAGCTAAATCTTCAGGCAAGGTTTCTGCCAGGAGCACAGAACTCCTTAGCAGATGTGTTGAGCAGACAAATTATGGATCCCCACGAGTGGAAATTGGATCCTCATGTATTTCAGAGATTGACAGTGTTATGGGGAACTCCAGACATAGATCTGTTCGCTTCTCCACTAAATTACCAGCTGCCAAAGTTTTGCACAAAAGGTTTCATCCCACAGCTTGGAAAGTGGATGCTCTCTCATTCAATTGGAGCAATCTTCACGTGTATGCCTTTCCACCTCTGCCTCTCCTCCCAAAGGTACTCCTGAAGGTCAGACAGGACAAGCCAAACATGATTTTATTAGCTCCAGATTGGCCTCGACAGCACTGGTACCCATTACTGAGAAGTCTGGCAGGAGCCTCCATGGCCTTTGCCTTGATTCCTCACCTGCTGTCTCAGGAGAACAGTCATTTACTCAATGTCAAACTTCATTCTCTACATCTGACAGCCTGGCATATTCTGTTTTAAACCCTGGAGGGTTTCAGCTTCCTCAACAAGTTTTGAATGTTATTTTGGAGGCCAGAAGGCCTAGTACAAGGAAAGTTTACGCAGATAAATGGAGGAGATTTTTATTTTGGAGTACAGCAAAGGACTTTGATGTTTCTAAACCTAATATGCTGCAGCAATTTCTGCTCACTATGACTGTGACCCACCATTATTTTCTCAGCCTTTGTTTAAGCAATTCCTTAGAGGGGCAAAGAATATAAGACCCCCACGTAGAGCTCCTACTCCTGCTTGGGATCTCAATTTTGTGTTGGAGAAACTCACTCTACAACCTTTTGAGCCTGCAGCATCTGCAGAGTTGAAATATTTATCATGGAAGACTGCTTTTTTGTTGGCCATTACCTCTGCGAGAAGGGTTTCTGAATTACAGGCCCTTATGGCAGTTGAGCCTTTCTTAATTTTACACAAGGATAGGGTGTCTTTGCGTACTAACCCTTCTTTTATGCCTAAAGTGGTTTCTAGTGTGGCTTTAAACCAAACTATTCATTTGCCTACTTTTTATGCAAACCCCCAAAATAAAGGGGAAAGGATTTTGCACACTTTGGATATACACAAACAGTTGCGATATTATTTGAGCAGAACTAAAGGGTTCAGGCAGTCTCAGCAGTTGTTTGTTTCTTTTGCTTTGGGTTCTCAGGGCAAACCTGTTTCAAAACAAACTATTTCTAAGTGGATTGGTTTTATATTGCTTTCTGTTATTCCCATCATGGTAAGGAGATTCCAGCTGGGATTAGGCCTCATTCCACTAGGGCTACTGCCACTTCTACAGCTTTTTAAGGGGTGGCTACTAAAGATATTTTGGAAGCAGCTACTTGGAGTTCAGTGCATACTTTCTCTAAGCATTACCACCTTCCACTTTACTCTAAATCTAGGGCTGGATTTGCCACTGCTATTTTACAGGGCATTTTGGCAGCTCCTAATGCTTTATAGTTTTGCCATCCTCCCTTACCTCTGCTTTGGGATTCCACCCATATGTTAGGACTGCAGCAATGTGAGATGAAGAACATAGTACAGTTTTGTACCTACCATAAATGTAGATGTTCGAAGATCCACATTGCTGCAGTCCAATTACCCTCCCTCCTTCCCTCTGTTGTTGAAGGTGGTGGTGTGGTTTGTGTTGTACATATTGTAAATATGGTTAGTGCACGGGTGGTTGGTTAGTTTTTGCTGGTTTTTGGCTTTGGCCTTTCTTGTTAGGGCCTTCTGACATCTGGGGCAAGAAAAGACTGAGGAAATGACGTCGGTCATGCGCTTTTGTACCCTGACATCCTGATGTCAGTTTTAAGCGCCTTGACCGACGTCAGCCTAATACTTTGGTATTCGGGCTGACCGAGGACAGCGGACTACCCATATGTTAGGACTGCAGCAATGTGGATCTTCGAACATCTACATTTATGGTAGGTACAAAACTGTACTTTACAACTTATGGTGAACAGAGCTGTCCCTTATTAGTGAGTACCAAGTCTAGGATTTTGTCTCCCCTTGTTGGGTACAGACTGATTCAAATGGTTTGTATTCATGAAGTCCAGAAATCTCTGGGCATATATTTTGGGGATATAAAAGTCTTCCAGTTTTTGGAGGGGTAGTTGAGGTCCCTTTGGAGAATGGTATTTGGACTAATACATAGGGCCTTCAAACTAGTCCAGATAAAAGTTATGTACCAAGGAGGACATGGGGGGAGGGTTTATAGTTAGTGGCGATGTTATAAGTAGTTTAATTAATTGCAAGTTTGATGTAGAGGAGTTATGTTACTTTATCCTGCCTAAGGAACCTTGAGGTAGCATTCTGTTTTACAAATATAGGCACCACTGACTTTAGCACCTTCATCTATGGTGGTGGGCTTGAATGCGTGGCAGCTTTTGAAACCCCTGCACTGATGGAGTGCTGTCTGTGGTCTTGAACCTGATCTCTCTGACAATGCATATATCCATGCATTCCATAGTAAGCAGTGCCTTTAGGGAATGGCATTGTTTGTGAGACTCTTAAAGCTGAGCTGCAATACTTGTATGTAATCCCGATTCCATTTTATTATGTTGGAAGCTTTTGAAGACTTGGCATTTCCACCCCTTAGTGCATTTTAGGCAAAGGTTTTATCCAGCATACAAAAGTCTGTTTGGCGAGTGGTACAGGCCATCTTTGAAAAGCACTTAGGACTGTGCCATCTCCTCCCAGGCCTACTCCCATTATGTAAATAATTACATATTACACCCGTTTTGAATGACACCAGTGGCTAAGCCAGTTGTTGAAGTTGATCTTTAATGTTATTTGATAGTCTGTTCCATGCATCAGCTACTCTGTCAGAGAACCAATTAATACACTTCTCATTCCTATAGAATCTTCTACTTAGGTTGTCTGATTCTCTAGTACTGTTTGATAACCCCAAACATTCCCGCAGGTAGTTGTTTCTAAATGCCCTATATACTTGAAAAAGATCTCCTCTTGGTTATCTTTAAGAAACACTGTAAAGTTTCATAATGACATAAATTTTGACATCCATGGATGCCCTTGGTATATTTCCACTGTACTTTTTCCAGTTTACTCATGCTTGTTTTCATATAGGGTTTCCATATTGTTATTCCATACTCAAGTTTGGGTCTAAAGTAACTAATAAACCATGACTTCATCATTTTTGATTTCCTAGACTTTATAATTTTTTTTATGCAACCTATAGTTTCCATAACTATCATTAACCAATTGGCTGATATAACACCTCAGATGAAAAAGGTCTGAAAGATGCAATGTAAACAAGTAAGGGCCTAGGCAGATTCCTGTGGGGACACCCTGACTGTTACCAATGATTTCACCTGTCTAGCTGCTGTATGATACTTGCCATGTCCTATTTGTAAGCCATGCAGCTATCCAGCATATCAAGAGTACATCAATACCTAGTTGTACTAATTTATTGGTTAGTCTTTCTGTTTGACCCTGTCAAATAATGAAGTTAAAGCTATATAAGTTACATCACTGCACAATTTTTCATTCATAGCTGTTGTGATATTGTTGTAGAACTTCATGTTACAGGTGGTAATAGATCTATTTTTAACATAAGCATACTGATGTATGGTTTCAAGTCCCAACCTATGCAGTTCTGACAATAACTTATCCAATATTACCTTCTCCATTATTTGTCACAACATGAAAGTAGACTTAAGGGTCTGTATAACTCTGGTCCTACTCCCCTTTCCTGTGAAGACAGGTTTAATAGCACATCTCCAATATTGAGGAATATCCTCATATTTATATGACCTAGTGAATGATACATATAATGGTACTGTATGTTCTTGCTAAAGTGTTCTCAGGTCATTGTTACCAGTTCTGTCTCCTCCTTGTGCTTTGTTTGGATCCAGTTTGCGCAGTTCTTTTTCAGTGTAATCTAATTTGATTGCAGTATCCGGGGTTAACTGAATGATTCCAAAAATTAATCAATTTGTTTGTCTTACTCCTTCCACATCTTATGTATCTATAAAAAGGTTTCCTATTATGCTCAATATCTTTATATAAATTTTCTTCACATTTTGGCTTGATCTTGTATGAAACTATGCGTAATCTGTTTGTCCAGCTTGTTTATTTTAGTTTTCAAAGCTGTAGTTTGACTTTTCTTCCATTTCTTATATTATATTTTTATATATAAAATTAAACCATCATTCTTGGTGATTTTACTGTAGGGTGGCTATCCTGTAACTCTTCCACACCAACAAATCATATTAATCTCCATGGCTTTACCCAAGCCATCCAAACACCTGCAAGAATTGACAAAATAACCAACAGGGAATCTATCCTTGACTGGATTCTAAAAAACCAAGCCACCCTTCTCTTGCAGGTTGCCTCTCTGATGGTCTAAGTGACCATCTCCCAACCTTCCTTCTACGACAGCGCAGCCATAATCCCAAAGTCACAGTCTACCATTTCACTAGGAGCAAAAAGAACTTTAACCTCACCCATTTCGCCATAGAACTAAAATGTTGTAATTGGACACCCCTGAAATACCTGGAATTAAATGAAGCAGTTACTTTAACACCACCTTTTTAAATGTGTTGGGTCTTCATGCCTCTCCCAGAACCATAAGAATCAGATGTAATCCCACTCCATGGCTTACCAAAGAAACCAAATCCCTCCTCAAATCTAGAGATAAAACATGGGATCACTGTTAAGTCCTCGGCTGCAAATCAAAAATATCAGGAGCTTGGTAATAAAGTTAATAAACTAGTAAAACTTGACAAAACTAATTACTAATCCAACCTTCAACTCAAGAACCAAAATTGCCCTCAAAAGTTTTGGGCAGCTATTAACAAATTGCTGCTACTAGGCAAAACAGGTATTACCTCTCCCACCTTAATAAATAACTTGGACAACATTCCCACTCAATTTAATAAATTATTTACTGAAACAATACTGACTGTAGCCAACCAACAGAAAAATCAACACACACCCCCATCCACTGAACCCATCTCTACTCGTATAACAAATACTCCTTTCCAATTCCAGCCAGTCTCTACAGATAGGATAAAAAATTACCTCAAAAAACTTAAGCCCACTACTCTAGCCACTGATAAATTGCCAGGGGAATACCTAAAAGCTGCTGCAGATGCAGTTGCCTACCCTTTAGCCATTCTAATTAACAGATCCCTTTCAGAAGCCACTGTCCCAGAAATCTTTAAAATAATCCACATAATCCCCCTACATAAAGGAGGTAACTCCACAGAGCTTCCAAACTACTGACCTATAGTGATTTTATCCCCTTTATCAAAAATCATTAAAGTGCATACACTTCCAAATGATTGCCTACTTGTACACACACACACACACACACACACACACACACACACACACACACACACACACACACACACACACACACACACACACACACACACACACACACACACTCACACACACACGCTCTTTCCAACACCTAGCACTACTTTTGAACCTTCCTTACTTATTGTCCTTCTTCAGTACAGTAAACTCTCATAGAAATAATGGTAAATTTGTTTCTGCCATCTTTCTTGACCTATCAAAGGCCTTTGATATGATTAGACATGACATTCTTATCAAAGAACTATCCGAACTAGGACTCTTCTCTTCCCTCCATAGCCTGGTTCCAAAGCTATTTAGCTGGCCATCAAGCAGTGCTGTGGAAACCAGAACTCTTCCCCCCTTCTTCCAGTTTCTCTGCATGCTCCACAGGGTTCTATTTTAGGCCCTCTGCTTTTCACCCTGTATACCAATAAGCTCCATTCCTCCACTCCCAATGCATCTGTCATCCAGAATGCAAATGATTCAATGTTAATTTGTGCAACTTCCTCAATACAGGAACTTCACACATTAACTCAGGAATCTTTCCTCTCTATTGAAACATGACTATCCAATATCCATCTCATTCTAAACACTGACAAAGCCAAACTACTACTCTTTAAACCCACTAGGTCCACCTTATCAACTTCTACCTTTAATATTGTGTCCAGTAGCAAAACTGCACGCTCTCCCACAGATCATACCAAACTCCTGGCCATAGAGATTGGTAATCTAAGATTTGATATTCACATTTTCCAGACCATCAAGAAAGTCCACAAAGAACTAGGTATCCTCTATAGAAATAGACAATTCCTTACCCAACAAACAAAAGCTACTATAGCCCACACTCTCCTTATTTCTACCTTCGTCTATGCCTCACCTATTCTGACCAACTTTAGGAATGCAGACCTACTAAGCTTGTCTCCTGCTACAACAAAGTCTCCAGATTTGCCTTTGATTCACGGTTTAAATGTCACCACTGCTCATCCTTGAAGCAGCACAACTGGTTGGAACTTCCTCAACTCCATTACAACCAACTCTTTCTGGCCCATAAAATCCTGTATCAACCAGAAAAAAAACCCGAATTGCAAAACCTACTTCCCCTCCACACCAGTAACATAACTCTTCACTCCAGTAACAGACTTATTCTTTCAGTAACCAAGTCTAATAATACAGCAGGCGATGCCCTCTTTTCTAATTATGCATCCAAAATCTGGAACACTCTACCCTGTAACATAACTACTGTCACTTCATTTACACAGTTTAAAAAATCACTAAAACTACATCTCCTTAATAACTGGCTATGCTCTTGCACTACACCAGGCTAGACCCTCCCCTAAGCTGGACCCTCCTCCACCTTTCTATTCATAAACCTCATGACGAATAGTAAGGACTGTTTAATGACCGTATAAATTATATACAATATAAAAAAAATAGATTGTTACGGGTTTGACTCTGACAATCTTTATGAAGCTGTTATTTTACACGTCTCTCCAGCAATGATCTTGATTTTTTTTTTTTTATTATTATTTCATTTAGACTAGTGACTCTCTTGCTGTATTATTTTTCTGTCTTACTAAGTGCGTCTCCTATGTATGTACATACTGCTATTAATTGGACTCTCTGCATTTTATATGTATTTTTCTTTGTATACTTGGTATTTTTTGTATTTTATAAAATTTGTGTGTGGAGCTTTTCTCCCTGGGCCTCCACTGAAAATGGACATGTGTCCAGTGGACTATCCCGGTTAACAAATGTAAAATAAATTAAATTAATTTTGTCTCTCACCTTAATCAGATATCTTGTTCTTATGGAAGTATGTCCCCCTCATGTTGTGTGCCTAGATCCTGATGTTAAACATTTTTTTTTGGCACTGAAACAATTTCTCTTTCAAAACTTTCCACATTCCATCTCCAGTTTTTCCACTGAACACCTCATTCCAGTCAGTTTTTTCATAGTGACCATTTTGCTTCCATATAATATGTAATTAACATTATGTGCATTGCTTTAAAATTTCAGTTTGGCAGAATTATCTAGCGACAAATTAACCTTTATAACCCCATGATCACTGCACATCAATGGTGGTAAAACTTGACTTGAAGTAACAGTAATTTCTTTAGGAACACAAACCATGTCTAATATGTTCTGTCCCCTGGTAGATTGTTTTTTTTTTTTACAATCTGAAGCAATTGTTTCTGAGTATACTTTGTGAATAATTTCCTTACTAACGTTGTTGAGTCAAACTTACCAGAAACAGACTGGAATAATACTAAGTCCCCAGCTAATATTCTTCCCTCCTGTGTGTTTCATGCAAGAAATGTATGGAATTTCTCTAGGTCATCTGCACTTGACTTTGGTGGTCTGTACACTCCAACAATTGTTATATGTTCCAGGGTTATTTATTTATTTATATTTGTTGACCGGGAGTGTCCGACTGGACGTAGGTCCATTTTCAGCAGAGGCCCGGGGAGAAAAGCTCCACAGTTAAAATAAACAGACAGTAGTTACATTGGATTACATAGCGGTTAACAATTTGCATAGCAATTACTTACAACGTATTTACAGATGAAGAACATAGTACATCAGTAGACAACTAGAATCTTTATCTGTGAAGTACATAACAGACATTAACAAATGTTACCAGAAGACGTTTCTGCTGTATAATAAGTACTGGCTTATGAGCATCTGAGCTTGCTGTAATCAAGGTAGTTAGTGGAGTGGAAAGAAAGTTAGTGGTTGAATGGGGGAGGGTGATATTAGAGTGCGAGTTGCAAGGGCATAGCCAGCATGTTTTTAGGTGCGCTTTTAGTAAATTTTTGAAGTGGGTGCATGATGGGTATGGAGGTAATTGTGGGTGGGAGGGAGTTCCATAATTTGGCTATGGTGCAAGAGAATAGTGCTTCACCAGCAGAGTTATTGGCTTTAGTGATCTGCAAGTGATTTTTGTTGCTGGATCTTAGTGGTCTTGTGGTGCGATAGAGTTGGAGTAGATTCTGGAGGGATGGGACATTTAGTGGATGGTTTACTAGTTTGTGGGCGAGTGAGAGTTGATACCATTGAAGGAGGTGAGGGAGTTCAAGCCAGCCCAGTTCAGCAAGTGAGAGACTGTGGTGACTACGGAAGGATGCCTCTGTGGAGAATTTGGCGATTTTGTTGTAGCAGGTCTCTAGCTTGTTTAGATCGCATTGCCTTAGGTTGGTATATATTGGACAGGCATAAAGTAGGGTGGAGATAAGGTGGGAATTTGCTGTTGAAATCTTTGCTGTTTTGGTGAGAAGTTGCTTATTTCTGTATAGCGCTCCTAGTTTTTTGTGGACTTTTTTATGGTCAAGGATATGTGAATGTCAAATTTTAGTTTGTCTATTTCCACTCATAGCAATTTGGTGTGTTCAGTTTGGTATATAGTGGTGTTGTCTTTTGCTGTGATGTTAAAGTGAGAGTTGTTTTGAGTATGTTTGGTGGGTTGGAAGATGAGTAGTTTAGTTTTGTTTGAGTTGAGTATTAATTGGGCATCAGATAACCAAGTTTCAACAGAGGAAAAGGCTTCCTGTGTGACTTTTTGCAGTTTGGGTAGGGACTGGGCTGAGCAGGTGATGGTTGAGTCATCTGCGTATTGTATGAGTGTGCCATGTTTGGTGGCAGAGGCTAGATTATTGGTGAAAACAGAGAAGAGTAGGGGTCCAAGGATGGATCCTTGGGGAACCTCTGTGGAGACAGGTAGTTGGGGAGATATGTCATTCTGCCATACAACGGATTGTTGGCGGTCAGACAGGTAACTCTGAAACCAGTTGGTGACTGATTGTGAGGAGGATAGGTTATTGAGGACAGAGATGCGTTGTTTGTGTGGGACCATGTCAAATGCTTTAGATAGGTCTAGGAAAGTAGCAGAAGAGAGATGGCCATTGTTTTTATGCTGAAGGATAGTGTTAGTAAAGGAAGAGTGAGGCAGTGATGGTGCTATGGTTTGGTCGGAAACTATGCTGAGTATTGGAAAGGAGGTTGTTAGTAAGGAGGTAGTCTGAGACCTGAGAGTGTATGCATCTCTCTAGTATTTTGGAGAGTGGAGAGAGAATAGCTATGGGGCGGTAATTGGTTAGTTCTGTGGAGGGTCCACCTTTGTGGAGGGGAATTATATGTGATACTTTCCACAGTGTGGGAACGTACCTTTCTGACAGAGATCGGTTAATCAAGATGGATACTGGGTAGGCCAGAGCATCAGCTGCGATTTTGTAGGTATTCACTTGGGAGGTTGTCTGCTGCTAATCTGGTGGGCTTAAGTTTAGTTAAGAGTTTTTTTTTATGTTGGAGGTAGGTACAGGAGAAAAAGAGAAGGCAGTGGGGAGATTACTAGTTGAAGGTGTGGGTTAGAGGGGAGGGGGGTTGTGTTGTTTAGCTAGTGATAGTATGGTTTGTGTGAAGTGTTTGTTGAATGAGGTAGCAATATTTTCTGAGGAGTGAGGGTGTCTTTGTCACAGTTACACAGTCTATAGTTTTGGTGTTATTGAACATGTAATAATCACAGGTCTCATAATTGTCTTTAATCCATATAACACCTCCACCTGATGTTTTTGTTAGAATGTCTGTTACAGTAAAATGTTTATACCGACAGTCATTGTTCTTTAACCATGTTTCACAAACAATAACATCAATGTTGTGGGAATGTAGCAAATTTTCCAATTAAAAAAAACTTTATTATTAATGCTCCTAGAGTTAACCATCAGAGATGCATTAAATGTTGCTATCTGTGACCTGTTACATTTTTGACATGGCAAAAGTCCTGACTAGTTTGTCAAATATTGCAAAATATCTGCTACAAAAATTCTCTTCCCTGAAAATGCATGCCATTCTGTCTGGAAACGTGCGCAAAGCTAGGCTTGGATGCTCTATACATTTCCATTTTTTAAAACGGGACATTTTTCTATGTTGGTATTTACCCAAAAAATCTCTTCACTGTGACCTATCGTTTCTACAGGTGATTTGTGAAAAATACATCCTAACACAAATACACGCTCTACTATGGAAGACAGCTGTTATTTCCCTACTAACCGTCATTGAATCTTTGCGGATGACATTTGTACCAACATGAATAAAAATGGATCCATACTTCCTTATACTAAGGTATTCCAAAGCTTGTCTCATCTTCTATTTTCGCTCCTGGCAAGCATAACACTATTCAGTGTTCATTATTTTCTCTGTAGATATAAGTATCACTTCCTCTAATAATTGAATCTCCAGTTACAAGAATGTCCTTGCTGTCCAGCTCTGAAGAATCTTCAACTTCTAATATGGTAATATCTGCTTTATCAATTGTTACAAAAGATAGATCTTCATCAACATTAGTGTTATTAATCACAGTGTTTTCATTCTGTCTTAAATTCTCATCCAGCTGGTATTGTAAATCCACAGCTTGAGCCATGTAGTCAGCATCTGTCTTTCAGTAATGTTCTTCAGTCCTTCCATGTTCAGTTTTGATTTCTTCCTTTTCACCTGCCCCTTGTTTCTCTTTACCTTCTCTGTTGGAAAAAGATGCCTTTTACTGTAGACTGAAGGTTTTTTGATGACATCTGCTAGAAAAATTATAATTTCCTGTAATGTGTGTTACATGACAAAGCAGTGTCCTTGTTGCTGAGTATTTTCTTTCCGTTACAGTCATTAATCTGTTTCTTTCTTCCTTATTTGTTGTGAACTTCTTCCTTCCTTTCTCTTTTTTGGTTCCTCCTAAACAAACTGGATCCTTAGATTGCTGAATACTTGCATCCAGAATTCCAAACTTGTCAGGGGCATTGTCTTGTTTCATAGGAGTTGAATAATCTTTGCAGAGAATAGATGCATCATTTCATAAATGTGTTCCATTTGTTCTATGCCTAACATTTCATAAGTCTGGTCATTAATATATGAAACAGCTCTGCAAGCCATGCCAATTGCACAAGTGCAATCATCATCATTAAGCTAGATTTACTTCTAACAATAGTAAGCAAATCATCCAAATTTTGAAACTAGGACCACAGATCCACCAGTGTTATTAGTTGTTACCTTTAAATATGCGTAGCATTTATTACACTGTAAAAGATATTTATGCATTAGCAAATCATTAATTGCATACTAATTTAAGGAGTCCATATTCAGCTTCAAATGAATAAAATATTGCAAAAGAAAGGAATGAGAAGAATAATCAAAAACAGTAACCACAGAGTTCGAAGACCACTTAAACCAACTTGACCAAAAATCACACCAGCAATATATAGCTAAATAATAAATTATGTACAGTAAAATTGTTCTGACAATACAAGGTGTTCTTCGTGTTTCACTGTTGCAGTCATCACATTTTTGTTAACTGCTTGCAGTAGCCCTCAGGCGGCCTGATTAACAAAGTCTTGGGTCCTACGTCGGTGGCGGTCTCTTCTTCCATGACGTCAGGTCGTCAGGGGTATAAAACATGTAGCCGACGTCATTACACTAGTCTTTCTTGCTGTGCGGTGCCCGAAGCAGAAGCAGTTGGCAAGTGCCGGTCAACCGACTCCTGAAATTTTAGTTTTCGAGTTTCAGAACTGAAGCCTTCAACTAAAAGCTAAGTACCCCATTGGGGAAACTTTTCTTTGCTCTAAACCGATGTCAGTAAAAGTAAATAATTGCATTTCTTGTGGAAAGCAAATACCTCATAAAGATTTTCACTCATACTGTATTCCTTGCCTAGGCTCTGACCACGACGTACCTCGCTGTCGGTTTTGTGCCTTATTTAAACCACGAACTATCCATCGTAGGTATATTTGCGCTTCTAAATATTTTGGTGCTCAGTTCAATTATCCTGATATGTCTTCAGTAAGCCATCCAACTACTGATGTTCTGAAAAAAACGCAAAGATAAAGACAGAGACGGGCCGCCCAGTTCACTGGTACTCAGTGAGATGCTTTCGCAGCCCCTGATACCCGCTACTTCAGATTCACAGGCCTCTACTGAGACTTATTCGGAGTCCGGTATGCCGCGAGATGCTTCAACTATGGAACCTGCATATGTCTCTACCTTGGATGGGTCCGGAGCCGCTGTGCAGGCACTGGCTTCTGAGGCTGTATTCAGGCCTACTGACTTACATATTAAACCGACACCATCTTCTTCTTCTTAAAGGCCTAAAACTCGAACCATGCCTAGAAAACTGATGCCCAGACCGCATGGACAGGCATCTATGCCTAAAAATCAAATTATAAGAATGGCTGAAGACCTTATTACTTTAATCAGGGGAAGCCAACCTTCCCCCTCCAAGAGACCTAGGACTGAGTTTGCTTATGATACTGCTGACCAGGATTCTGAAATTTCTGTTTCCTCTGATTACCAGGATTTATCCTTATCTACTTATGAGGATTCTGATGCAGAGGACTGTATTCCCTCTGCTCCCCCCCCCCCCACCCCGAGGATTTCTCTTTTGGTGAAACCTTGCATACTGTCAGGGAGCATTTTCGTTTGGTAAGTCAGGATTTCTCTGATTTTAAAAAGAGGCTTAGGGATTTCTTACTCCTGCCCCAGCACAGGCCTTTAGCTATACCTCCTGTACTGGACATTGTTAATGATGCCTTTTCAGAATCTAGCATGGCCCTTGACTCTACCTCCTGCTTCCAGAAAACCTGATAGATATTACAGGGTTCCTGACTCTCAAGTTCCCTTTCAAAAATCCTACTGCGGATCCTGAAACCGTTTCACAGGGATCCAAGGGCATTAAAGCTACTACTGCCAAAAATCCTACCCCCTCTGATAGAGACTCCAGGGCGCTGGATAGAGGGGGTAAGAAGATATACACTTCTGCAACTTTGGCCATTAGGGCCTTGAATTGCTAGTTTCATGTGTTAAAGTATCAGCAGCATATTATTGGATTGCTTAAACAGAAAATGATGCTGATTCCTGATTGTGCTGAAAATAAAGATTTACAGGATTTAATGCATTCTGCTGAACAAGTTGGTAAATATAGATTGCAGTGTGGTTTTGATTAACTAGAGGCATCTTGCAGGGCTGCGGTAACCAGGTCTGTATTTAGAAGGCATGTTTGGCTTAAGGAGCAATCCTTGCCAGAAAATGTTAAAGCAAAATTACTGGATGCTCCCTTAAATCAGGACCGCCTGTTTAACAACAAGGCAGAAGAAGTTCTTAAAAAGATGGAGGAAAAAGCGAACTCTATGCAAACTGTTAAAGATTTAGTAGGCATTGGCCTTCTAAGAATTGGTCCTTTCCTGCCTCTTCTAGACCTTTCCAGTTCAAACCCAGATCCAGCAGAGCACCCAGGCTTCAGTCCCAGGGGATGCACAGGACTAAGCAGTGGGGGGCCTCCACTTCCAAATCTGGGAGTAATAAAACTCCCCCCTAGGGTAAACTGCCTCAATTACTTTTTTTTTTTAAACTTCCAAGCACTTCTCATCTGACTGCCCCTTTGGGGGGGGAAAGATTGCACTTCATGCAAAGAACTGGGGACTCTTTACCCAAGACAAATGGGTTTTAAATAGTGTCCCAAGGATACAAATTTCACTTCCACACGTTACCAACTCCAAGCGGTTGGCCGGATCTACCTCCAAATCAATGGGCAGAGGCCCAAAAGCTAATACGCTCTCTCTTAAGTATAGGGGCTATTCAACTGGTACCAGAAGAGGAAAAGGACAAGGTTTCTACTGGAGATTTTTCCTGGTACCCAGAAAGGAAAATTCATGGTGTCCTACCCTGGACCTGTCTGCTCTAAACAACTTTTTGGTGATTCCAAGTTAAGATGTTGACCAGTTGCTTCCTATGCTAAGCAGAGAGACCTGGTTGGCAACACTAGACTTAAAGGAAGCATACCTGCACATCCCAATCAGGGAATCTTGCAGAAGATACCTATGCTTCAAAGCAGTCTACACGCACCATCAGTTGTCTGCACTGCCCTTTGGCTTATCTACTGCACCCAGGGTATTCACAAAGTGCCTAGCTCCAGTCATTGCATTTTGCAGACAAAGAAATATTCAAATATACCCCTACCTGGATGATTGTCCAATTCAGGCAGAAAGCCAGGACATACTTTTGAATCATCTTTCCTTTGTACAAAGGGTGCTAACTTGTCTGGGCTACACCATAAATGAAAATAAATCACACCTGGTACCCTGTCAACAAATTATATTCCTGGGAGCAAGCTTGAATACAACTTCCCAGATGGCTTTCCTTACACCAGAGAAACAAGTTCACTTGACAACATACTTCAAACAGGTGGCCACAAAAAACCCTGCTATCTGCAAGGCAAATACTACAAGCCTTGGGGTTCATGGCCTCCTGCATTCTTCGAATTCCATATGCAAGACTGCATATGAGGAAACTACAATGCTATCTAAAAAGCCTATGGTTTCAACATTCTCAGGATCTAGAAGCAATTATTCCTATCAGTCCTTGCCTACGCTTAGAGTTCCTTTGGTGGGCAGAGGCCTGCCACCAAAATAAGGGACTACCATTCACACTACCCTCTGCCGCCAAAACCCTAACAGACACATCAGAGACACCCCTGGCAGGGAAGTGCATTCAGGGCAAATGGAACCCAATTCAAATGCACCTTCACATCAGTCATAAACAAATGTTGGCTGTACAGAATGCTCTGACAGCCTTCAAGGACCACATTCTTCCAGGACAATTAATGGTAAACACCACTGTTATGTGGTACATAAACAAGCAGGGGGGGGGGTACACATTCTTACCCCCTCTGCAGACTAGCCATGGCATTGTGGAACACAGCCTTGAGCTACCAAGTGTACCTACAAGTTCAATTCCTGCCAGGAAAACTAAATACACTGGCTGACGGACTAAGCAGAAACCTCATGGACCTGCACGAGTGGAAACTGGAACTAAGGATTTTCAACATGTTGACAAGCAAATGGGGGAGCCCAGATATAGACCTGTTTGCCTCCCCCCAGAACTATCAATTGGAAAAATGTTGCGCAAGGACTCCCCACAGACAAGCTTGGAAAGTGGATGCTCTATCCTTCAGCTGGAAAAACCTATAAGTTTATGCTTTTCCTGCTCTGCTCTCCAAAGTACTACTAAAGATCAAACAAGACAAACCAAGGGTGATTTTGATTGCACCAGACTGGCCACGCCAACGCTGGTACCCCCTCCTGTGCAGTGTGTCGCTGTTGGCTCCATGGCACCTGCCTCAGACTCCTACCCTGCTGTCTCAGCAGGAGAACCAGATTCTGCACCCTCAGCTTCAAACACTGAACCTAGCAGCCTGGCTAATTACCTAAGCTCTCCTTTACCATCCCCCAGTAAAGCAGTGATGGATGTCATTTTAGAGGCAAGGAGGCCTAGTACTAGAAAATCTTATGCTGAAAAATGGAAAAGATTCTGTGCCTGGAACCATTCTCAAGGGATAAGCACAGCAGTGCCCGATTTACCTGAGATTTTACAATACTTAACTGAGATGCTTCACAAGGGGCTGTCTTTTTCCTAAGTAAAAATTCACGCCTCAGCCATTTCAGCTCATTATAACACACAACCTCCCCTCTTCTCTCATCCACTGCTCAAGCAGTTCCTCAGAGGGGCCAAAAATTTAAGACCACCCAGGAGAGCTCCAATTCCAGCCTGGGACCTTAACTTTGTATTGGAAAAACTCACCCTTTCTCCTTTTGAGCCAGCTGCTACTGCAGATTTAAAAATCCTTTCTTGGAAAACAGTTTTCCTTTTAGCCATCACTTCAGCAAGAAGGGTATCTGAATTACAGGCCCTTATGGCATTTGGAGCCTTTCATCATCTTTCATGCGAACACGGTGTCCCTCAGGACCAATCCCTCTTTCATGCCAAAGGTGGTATCCAGTGTGGCCTTTAATCAGTCCATTCATTTGCCAACCTTCTTTCCTAATCTACAGAAAAAAGGGGAACGGATACTGCACTCCTTAGATGTGCACAGACAACTTAGATTCTACTTGGACAGGACTAAACCTCAAAGGAAATCTGAACAACTGCTGGTGGCATTTGCTGCAGGGACAGAGGGGAAGGCTATTTCAAAGCAAACCATCTCCAAATGGATAGACCATTGCATTTATTTCTGCTATAAGCACAATATAAAACCTATCCCACAGGGGATCAGACCCCACTCAAACAGGGCTGCATCTACCTCTACAGCCTTTCTCAGAGGCGTACCTACCAGGGACATCCTAGAAGCTGCTACCTGGAGTTCTGTACATACTTTCATCAAGTATTACCATTTGGCAATTTTCTCTAAATCCAGAGCTGACTTTGCCACTGCTGTTTTACAGGGCCTTCTAGCTGGTCCTAATGCTATCTAAATTCCTCCTCCTATCCTTAGCTTTGGGAATCTACCCAAATGTGATGACTGCAACAGTAAAACACGAAAAACATAGTGCAGTTGTGTACACTTACCATAAATAGGTTCATAGGTAGGTACTAGGCTATCAGCCCAAGGGCCTACGTAAGCCTAGCCAACAAGGTTCCCTGGCTTACACCACCCACAAAAGTTATTTTCCTGTGCCACTGTTGAGCAAAGACACAGAAGTGATCCCCAGGGTGTATTTGCTATTTCCCATCCACTCATCAAGATTTTTCTTGAAGAGTGCTAATGAAGAACATTGCTTGACATAGATGGGTAGCCTGTTCCAGAGTATGGGAAGTCTCTGGGACAGGAGTCTATCCCTCTAGCATGTCCTTTATTGTGGTGAGAAGGTTTAGATCCCTAGAGCGTGTAGCTTGGAGTGATTGGGATTTCTTTAGGTGTAGCATGTCCAACAGCTCTGGGTTTGACATAGCTTTATATGTTAGGCAGAGATCACCTCTGAGTAGGCAATATGCTATGGGGTAAAGCTGGAGATTTTTGAGACTGTCAGTGCAGGGCATTTGTTTGAGGCCAGTAATCCTCTTTGTGAGGTACTTCTGTGCCCTTTCCAGCTGCTGCAGATGTCTTGTGAGGTACATTCCAAAAGGGGAATTGTACTCTATAATGGGTCTAAGTGTTGAGTAGAGAGTAACAGTGACCTCTTTTTGTCCTGGATGAGAACCCTTTTATGATGAGTTGTGCCCTGTAGAAGGACTTCCTGACTTCTGTGGTGATGTGACTATCAAAGGAGAGACTACTGTCCACCTGGGTCCCAAGGTCTCATCACACATTCAGTGTTAAGTAGATTGCTGCCTATGTGGTAGTTCATGGGTACAGAGTTTTTACCAAAGGGGATGACACTGCACTTTTTGGCATTGAGCTTGAGGCCATGGCTCTGACACCAGGCATCTGTCTCAGCGAGGCCCTTCTGTAGGATGTCCACATCATTTGGGGACTTGACTATGGCTCCTAGTTTGCAGTCATCTGCAAACTTAGTTAGCCAAAGGCCTTCTGTGTTAGCCTGTACTTCAGAGAAGTAGATACCAAACAGGAGAGGTCCCAGGATGGAACCCTGTGGTACTCCACTTGTCACTGCTTTGAGGTCAGATTTGAAGTCTGCAACTTTTACAGTGTGAGTTCTATCAGTGAGCCATTTGGCAGCCCATCTTGTGTTGTAGGGATTTATACCTAGTTTAGTGAGTTTAGCTATAATTCCAGAATGGGGGATGGTGTTGAAAGCCTTGACGAGGTCAAGATAGGCTGTGTGAACCACCTTACCCTCTTCGATGGCTTTGGTGACTACCTCAAAGAAGTCGGTCTGGTTCAGGAGGCATGATCTGCCTTTCGCAAACCCGAACTGGGTGGGATCCAGAGTTTGGAGGTTATCAATAACTTTGAGTTCCATGACGATGCGTTCCATGGCCTTGCAGACCAGGCTCGTCAGGCTAATAGGTTGATAGTTCCCGGGATCAGTGGTGGCTCCCCTTTGTGGAGTGGGATAACTGTTGCTGTGCACCATTCAGTGGGCACAAAGCCTGATGCGAGGCTGCTATTGAACATGGTGCTTAAGTGGGGAGCCAGTTTGTTCTGAAGTTCATGTAAAGCGCAGCCTGGGATGTTGTCAGGTCCCATGAATGCTGTGTTTTTGACTTTAGAGTGTGCATCTTTTACCTGCGTAGTTGTGATTATAGGGACTCTGCATTCTTCCTGTATAGATATGGGCCCTTTAGGGGGTGAGGGGGGGGGGTAAAGTTAGCACTGCACCTGTCTGCCAGCATGTTGGCAAGATCAGTTGGTTCTGTAGTTTTCTTGCCGTTGTGCTGTAACACAGAGCAGATCTGGGTGTTGCCATTGAGATTCTTGACATAGCTATCAAATGCTTTTTGGTTGTCCTTAGAATTAGTGACGATTTTGATTTCGTAGTTAGCTTTGGAGGATCTTATAAGGGATTTCAGTTTTTTACTGAGGCTGACCAGGGAGCTCCTCCACTCATTGGATTTTACTCTCTTTTGCAACAGTTTCTTCCTTCTGTTGTACAGTTTGTTTATGGTAGGGGACCACCAGATTGGCTTCCTTTTTTTGGAGGATGGCATCTTGGTTCTGTTTAGGATAGCACGATCCATGAACTCGTGTAAGTGCTTATAGAGTGTATTTGTATAGGATTCAGCAGTCGTAACTATATTGCCCATCTGTATGGGTGTCATAAATGTAGATGTTAGAGTGTAATCTCTGTTGCAGTCCTGGTTACTCTCCCTCCAGCCCCCTGACTTCTTTTGGCTATACCTCTTCTCTCCTTTTCAATGTTTAAAAGCTTTTTGGTGTATTTTCCTTTTTGTTGGAGGTATAACCTTGTATATTTATAGATTTAATTGCTTCCCATTAGGGAGGCACCTGATATCTGGGGCAAGAAAAACTGATGTAATGACGTCTGCTGCATGTTTTATACCCTTGACTATCTGATGTCATGGAAGAAGACAGCAACCGACGTAAGACCCAAGACTTTGTTAATCAGGCCGACTGAGGGCTACTGCAAGCAGATAACACAAATGTGATTTCTGCAACAGTGAATACACTCTAACATCTACATTTATGGTAAGTGTACAAAACTGTGCTTTCTGCAAGACAGACACAAGTTGGAATTCTAATAACCAACAGTAGAATTAAAGGTAAAACAACAAAATATGAATCAAAGTAAATTTTGTTAAGCTATCCTTTTCTACCTACAAACGGTTAAAAACTGTGATAAATATAATATAAATTCAAATAAAACTTCTCTTACCAGTTAACTCCAGAGTAAATCACAAACCAAGGTAGAATTGTTTAGATATGCTTATTCATTCTTGTTCTTTCTAACACAGCTTTTTTCTGCTTCCAGCCCATTTTCAAACCCAAATTAATCGCATCAGATGACTGCACTGTAATGTTTCTCATGTAGTCCTAGTACAGGGTATCATCCAACACAACTATCTTTAGAAAGTTCTACAAGGCCGATTCCTGGATTTGCTGCTGGCTTGAGATCATTCAGCAGTTCCTTCACCCCCCCAGCAACTAATGACAGTATAGCAAAAATCAACATATATTTGCTGAAGTTTATACCTGCACGTAGTCTAGCATAAACGTTTCTGTTTGCTACGAATATAGAGACAGGCTTAGAAACAAAGCCCTCTGACAGAAGTCCACCATAAACAAACTTTGTAACGAACAAAGGTCATGGTGAAGTCATAAAAAAAGAAGAGTATCTAACCATTTTAAAATCAACCTCAGGTTTGTTAATAAGAAAGTGAAGATCAAGATCAAATCCTACAAAAGTTAATCAACTATAAATTGTTATATTTAGCAAAGGATAACTACATGGGAGTTTTAATGACAAAAAAACTTAGAAATAGCACCCAGCATTGCACAGATGTTATTTCAAATGGCATCACTCATTCACACCTTTAGGATATAGGTAACATCTCTGTAGATAAAATGCATCTCCACAGTGCTGAATTTCCCAGTATATAGCATGCAGTCCATAGCCCCCCACACCAAAATGTACCTCTGAACAGGAACTAAATGTGCCCTCCATTGCCAAAAACACCAGCATTGTGGGTCAGTGCCATGTATCAGGTTGATATTCTTCGTGTTTCACTGTTGCAGTCATCACATTTGGGCCATCTGCCTGCAGGTTGCCCTCAGTTGGCCTGAATACCAGAGTCTTGGGATTTCTGCGTCAGATGCTGTCGCTTCTTCCATGACGTCAGGTCGTCAGGGGTATAAAACATGCAGCCGATGCCATCAGCTTTTCTTGGCATGCAGTGTCCTAAGCCGAATCAGTTCGCAAGTGCCGGTCGGCCGCCTCCTGAAATTTAAATTTTTTGAGTTTCAAACCTAAAAGATGAGTACCCCATTGGGGTCCTTTTTTCTTGCTCTAACCGATGTCAGAAAAAGTTAACAATTGTCTTGCCTATGGAAAGCAAATGCCTCAAATTTTCATTCTTACTGCATCACCTGTTTAGGCCCAGACCACGACGTTCCTCGCTGTCGGTTTTGTGCCTTGTTCAATGCCCGAACTATTCGTCGGGCTATTTTTGTCACTAAATTCTTTCCCTCTCATTCTCCGTATTCCGAAATGGCTTCGATAAGGCATCCAACTACCGATCTTCCGAGAAAACTTAAGACCGCATAGGTCCAAAACTGCCAGCGACGCTTCCGTTAAGCTAGTCGCCAGTCTGCCGGTACTCAGTGAGGCACTTTCGCAGCCCCTGATACCCACTTCTACAGATTCGCAGGCCTCCACTGAGACCCATTCGGAGTCTGGTATGCCGCGAGATGCTTCTTCGACTATGGAACCTGCGGATGTCTCTACCTTGGATGGGTCCAGAGCTGCTGTGCAAGCACCGGCTTCGGAGGGTGTGTTCAGGCCTTCCAATTTTCATATTAAACCAACAACTTTGTTTCAAACCAAAAATACCGAATTTCTCAGGCCCAGAGTTCACACTACGCCAAGGAAACTGGCGACCAAAGCTCATTCTCAGGCCCACGTGCCTCAGAAACAAATGCTTAGAATAGCTGAAGATCTTATTACTTTAAGTAGGGGAAGCCAGCCTTCCCCCTCAAAAAGACCAGGAACTGATTTTACTTGTGATTCTTCAGATCATGAGTCTGTTGACCTATGAGGATTCTGATGCAGAGGATTCCATTCCCTCTGCTTCCCCATCAGATGTTTCCTTTGAAATCCTGCATACCCTTGAGCATTTCCACTGGGAGTGCTAGGACTACCCACAGTCCAAAAAGAGACTCGGGGAATGTTTAAACTTGCCTCACCACAGGCCTCTAGCCATCCCTTCTGTTCTGGAAATTGTAGATCATGTCTTCTTGGAATCCAGCCTTACCCCTGATACTTTGTCTCCTGCTCCCAGGAAACCTGACAGGTACTACAGAGTACCTGATTCCCAAAATTCCTCTCTAAGAATTCTACTGCCAATTCAGAGTCCATTTCCCAGGGACCAAAAGGCATTAAGTCTACAACAGCCAGAAACCATACCCCTTCAGACAGGGACTCTAGGGCTTTAGACAGATGGGGTAAGAAAGTATAGACCTCTACTACTCTTGCCATTAGGGCTTTAAATTGCCAGTTTCATATGTTAAAGTATCAGCAATGTATTATGGAGCTAATTAAACAGAAAATGGTGTTGATTCCTGATTGTGCAGAACATAAAGATTTACAAGAATTAATGCATTCTGCTAACCACCCTGACATTAATTGGGAAAACTACTCGGGTACCAACTCCTTTTCCCAACGGTTCTTGGAATTCATAAATTCCAATGCCCTGGATCAACTAATCCATTGTCCCACCAGGGGCTCCAATATCCTAGACCTGGTCTTTACCAACATGGGAGATGCTCCACACCAGTGGTTACCCCCTCATTGGTCAGGTCTGACCATAAGCAAATCACCCTCGACATCCACATCCCACCCCCCCAGTAAGGCAACCTCCTTAAAAAACTTCTCCAAAGCCAACTTCATGCTACTGAAGTCAGAAGTGACAAACTTCACAACACCCACGCAGACAGTATCTGGATGTTCAACTGCAGAATCCTACACTAAGGCACTGTGCGAGCACATCCACTCGTGCATGAATCGTGCCATCCCAAATAGAACCAAGATGCTCTTCTCCAAAAAAAGGAAGCCAATCTGGTGGTCCCCTGCTATAAACAAACTATACAACAGAAGGAAGAAACTGTTGCAGAAAAGAGGAAAATCCCAGGATGCAAAAAACTCCCTCACCAGCCTCAGTAAGAAGCTGAGGTCCCTCATAAAATCCTCAAAAGCTAGTTACGAAAATAAAATTGCCAAAGATTCCAAAGACAACCACAAGGCATTCTATAGTTATGTCAAGAATCTAAATGGTGATCTGCTCTGAGCTACAACAGAATGACATTAAATATACTGATCCCAAGGATATTGCCAATATCCTGGCAGATCGATTTAGTGCCAACTTCACTCCCCTCTCGCCCAAATTCCGATAATCACACCACACAGGTAACAGCACTCTCCAAAGCTAAGAATACAGCATCCATGGGACCAGATGACATCCCAGGCTGTGTACTGCATGAACTACAAAATGAACTGGCACCCCACCTAAGTGTCATGTTTAATCATAGCCTCACCTCAGGCTTCGTGCCCACGGAGTGGCGCACAGCTACAGTTATCTCGCTCCACAAGGGAGGATCCACCTTTGATCCCAGGAACTACCGTCCCATCAGTCTGACGAGCCTGATCTGCAAGGACATGGAACACATCATTATGGAACTTATAAACAAAGACATTGGCAACCTCCAGACACTGGACCCCACTCAGTTTGGGTTTGTGAAGGGCCGATCTTGTCTCCTGAATCCGATTGACTTCTTCAAATCGGTCTCCAGTGCTGTGGACGAGGGTAAGGAGGTCCATCCAGCCTATCTGGACCTCGCCAAGGTCTTCGACACCATCCCCCACTCTGGAATCATAGATAAACTTACTAAGCTGGGCATAAATCCCTACGTCACTTGATGGGTTGCCAACTGGCTTATTGACAGAACCCAGACTGTGAAAGTAGCCGACTCCAAATCCAGCTCCAGACAAGTGACAAGTGGAGTACCTCAGGGTTCAGTCCTGGGACCACTCTTGTTTGGCATCTACTTCTCTGAAGTACAGGTCAACACTAAGTGACTCTGGCTAACAAAGTTTGCACATGACTGCAAACTGGGAGCCATTATTGAATCCCCAAATGATGTGGATGTTCTACAAAAGGACCTTACAAAAACAGATGCCTGGTGCCAGAGCCATAAGCTCAAGCTTAATGCCAAGAAATGTATAGTCATCCCCTTTGGAAAAAAAACATGTACCCATGAACTACCACATAGGTGGCAGGACACTAAACATGGAAAGAGTGATGAGAGACTTAGGGACACAAGTGGACAGTGGTCTCACTTTCGATAACCACATCGCCACAACAGTCAGGAAATCCTTCTGCGTGGCACACCTCATCACTAAGGGCTTTTCATCCAGAAAAAAGGAGGTCATTGTCCCACTGTACTCATCCCTCATTAGACCCATTATAGAGTATAATGCCCCATTTGGTATGTACCTCACAAGACATCTGCAACAGCTGGAAAGGCCACAGAAATACCTCACTAAAAGAATCACAGGCCTAAAGCAAATGCCATATGCTGACCATCTAAAAAAAAACTCCAGCTATACTCTGTGGCATATCGTCTACTCAGAGGCGATCTCTGCTTAACATACAAGGCCATGTCAAACCCTGAGCTGTTGGACATGCTCCACTTAAAGAAATCCCAATCCCTCAGAGCCACACGCTCCAGGGATCTAAACCTTATCATCACAATGAACAAAACATGCTGGAGGGATAGGTTCCTGACCCAGAGACTCCCCATACTCTGGAATAGACTGCCCATACATGTCAAGCAAAGCACCTTGTTTGCCGTCTTCAAAAGGAACCTTGATGATTGGATGGGAGATGGGAAATTCACCCCGGGGATCATGTCAGTCGCCCTGCTAGACAGTGGCCCAGAGAAGTAAATATTGTGGGAAAAAAATTCCAGGGAATTATGGCTAGGCTTGCATAGGCCTTGGGGCTGATAGCCTAGTACCAACCTATGAACCTAAGTTGGAAAACCTACTTTGCAATGTGGTTTTGATGCCTTAGAAGCATCTTGCAGGGCTGCTGTCACTGGGTCTGTTCAAAGAAGGCATGCTTGGCTTAAGGAACAAATCTTGCCAGACCATGTCAATTACTAGATGCACAATTAAACCAAGAATGCCTGTTTGGCAGTAAAGCAGAAGAGGTCCTCAAAAAGATGGAGGAAAAAGCTTAATCTATGCAAACTATTAAAGATTTCCTACAGGTACAGTCAACTAGATTCAGTAGACATTGGCCTTCTAAAAACTGGTCCTTTCCAGTCCCTCCCATACCTTATCGGTCCAAATCCAGGGGAAGCAGACCACCAAGATTACAGTCACAGGGTATGCACAGATCTAAGCAATGGAGTGCTCCCACCACTAAAACAGGGAGTAGTAAGCCACCATCCTGTGGTAAAATCTCACAATGACTTATCCTTAACCATTCCAAGCCTTGCCCAAGTACTTGCACCCTTGGGATGAAAACTTGCCCTGCATGCAAAAACTGGGAAAGCATCACCCAGGACAGATGGGTCTTGAACATTGTATCCCAGGGATATGGATTCTACTTTCATTCACTGCCAACCCCAAGTGGATGTACAGACCCCCCCCCCCCCCGCAAACCAGTGGGCAGAGGCCCAAAAACAAGTAAGTTTTCTTCTCAGTATCAAGGCTATTCAACCTCTCCCAGCAGAGCAAAGGGGACAAAGTTTTTACCCCAGACTGGTACCCAGAAAAGAAAACTCTTGGTGCCCTATCCTGGATCTGTCTATTCTCAACACTTCCTGGTTGTTCCAAGGTTCAAAATGCTTACTCTATGACAGCTGCTTCCTATGCTAGCCAAATACTCCTGGCTAGCCACCATAGACTTAAAAGAAGCTTATCTGCACATCCCTATGAGGAAATCTTGCAGGAAATATCTACGTTTCAGAGCAGGCTCTTTGCACTTTACTTTGGCTTATCTACTGCGCCCAGGGTATTCACAAAATGCCTAGCTCCAGCCATTGCATATTGCAGGCAGAGAAAATGTAAAATTTACCCATACTTGGACAATTGCCTGATTCAGGTGGACAGTCAGGAATTGCTACTACAGCACCTGACATTTGTAAAGAGACTTCTAACTTCACTGGGGTACACCATCAACAAAAAGAAGTCACATCTGGTACCCAGCCAACAGATTGTATTTCTGGGAGCAGGCTTGAACACAACTTCCCACATGGCATTCCTCACTCCAGAAAAACAAATTTTATTTGACAAACTACTTCAGTCTACTGGCCACCAAACCCCAGCTATCTGCAAGAAAAATACTGCAAGCTGTAGGATTCATGGCCTCTTGCATTCTACTAATTCCATATGCAAGACTGTCTATGAGGAAACTTCAGTGGTACTTAAAAAGTCTCTGGTGTCAACATTCGCAGGACCTGGAAACAATGATTCCTAGCATTCCTTGCCTAAGGACAGAGTTCCTTTGGTGGGCAGAGGCCTACTACCACAACAAGGGACTCCCTTTCACTCATTTCCCTGCCGCCCAAACCCTAACAGACTCATCAGACTATGCAAGGGGGGCTCACATGGCAGGACAATGCATTCAAGGCAAATGGAGCCCAAAGCAAATGCACCTGCATATCAGTCAGAAAGAAATGTTAGCTGTACAGAATGCTCTGACAGCCTTCAAATGCCTTATTCTTCCAGGGCAACTATTGATAAAGACAGACAACACCACAGTTATGTGGTACATAAACAAGCAGGGGGGAGCCCATTCCTATCCACTCTGCAGATTAGCCATGGCTCTGTGGAACGCAGCTTTGAGCAGACAAGTGCACCTGCAAGCTCAGTTCCTGCCAGGCAAACTAAATTCACTGATAGACGACAAGCAGAAATCTAATGGACCCACACGAGTAGAAACTGGAACCCAAAATATTCAAGCTTCTGATCCACAGGTTCTTCCTTCCCCTCAGACCTATCAGTTGAGCAAATATTGCACCAGAATTACCCACAGCTAAGCATGGAAAGCGGATGCCCTGTCCTTCACATGGGAAAACCTCTCAATCTATGCCTTTCCCCCTCTGCCCCTCCTCTTGAAGGTTGTACTAAAGATCAAACAGGACAAGCCAAGGACAATCCTGATTGCACCAGACTGGCTGCGCCAGCTCTGGTACCCACTTTTGCGCAGTCTGATAGTAGTGCCACCATGGCACCTGCCTCATACCCCTTCCCTGCTGTCCCAGCAGGAGGGCCTGATTTTGCATCCTTGGCTACAGACCCTGAACATAGCAGCCTGGCTCATCCACTGAATTCCTCACCAGCAATCCTCTGTAAACCGGTACTGGATGTCATCCTTGAGGCAAGGAGGCCTAGTACTAGAAAATCCTATTCGGAAAAGAGGAAAGATACTGTTCTTGGAGCCGGTCTCAGGGAATGGACACAACTGTGCCCAGCTTACCTCGTATACTAGATTACGTAACAGAAATGCTCCACAAAGGCCTGTCTTTCTCTTCTATTACAATTCATGCCTCTGCCATTTCAGCTCATTATAATACTGAGCCATCCCTCTTCTCCCATCCTCTGGTCAAACAGTTCCTGAGAGGAGCCAAAGATTTAAGAACCCCCCCCCCCAGGAGAGCTCCCACTCCAGCCTGGGACCTTAACGTTGTATTGGAAAAGCTCACTCTTCCATCCTTTGAACCTGCTGCAGCAGAGTTAAAATTTCTCTCCTGGAAAACAGCTTTACTTCTAACCATCACTTCAGCAAGAAGAGTGTCTGAATTGCAGGCCCTTATGGCCGTGGAACCCTTCATTATCTTCCATGCGGACAGGGCCTGCTTGTCAGCCCTAATGCTTCTTGATTGCCTCCACACATCCTCAGCTTTGGGAATCAACCCAAATGTGATTGCAACAGAGAAACATGAAGAACATAGTACAGTTGCGTACACTTACCATAAATGTAGATATTAGAGTGTATTTACTGTTGCAGTCCTGGTTACCCTCCCTCCAACCCCCTGACTTCTCTATACGTTTTGTTTGGCCATATCTTATATCATTGGTATTTGCTTTTTGCTTGGGGGGGGGGGTTCCACACCACGTAATTGCTTCCTATTTTGGTGGCTCTTGACATCTGGGGCAAGAAAAACTGATGTAATGGCATTGGCTGTGTGTTTTATACCCCTGATGACCTGACATCGTGAAGGAAGCGACAGCATCCGACTCAGAAATCCCAAGACTCTGGTATTCAGGCAGACTGAGGGCTACCTGCAGGCAGATAACCCAAATGTGATGACTGCAACAGTGAATACACTTGAACATCTACATTTATGGCAAGTGTTACACAACTGTACTTTTTATGGTCCGTATGAAACTTTCCCAATCAGACCTCTTCTTTAAACTACAACTGCTCCACTTGATGTGCACCAGAAGCCTGGAGAATGGCTGTAGTAGTGCTCCTCCAAAAGTTTGGCCACGCTACTGGCCCTGATAACTGTAGAGCTATAAGCCTCACCGTCATCATTTGTAAAGTGATGGAAGATGCCTTTGTGGACCTTGTTAATAGGAACAATAAGGAAGCTACAGTTTTTAGACCCTAAGCAATTTTGTTTTGTGAAAGACTCCCCAATGAATGGGACAGAACAAGGGAAAGAATCATATGAGACAGACTTGGAGTATGGCAATAGTAATTTTAATAATTTGTGACAGATACATGATGGTCTGTTCAAAAAAGGGTTTTCATTTGTATTGTATGAGTCAAGTTGACTAATCCCAGTTATTGATGTATTTAAAATGATTTACAAATTTGGTCCTTGCATATGACAAGAATACTGGAATTGAGAACTTTCTTTTTAACATATTAATTGTATTAAAGGGTACCTAATCCACTACCCCACCAATGTGTTGCCTTGATCAAAAAATCTTGAACTTGGCATGAATTGTTTTGGATAACAGCAGGGCTAAGTTTTTCAATTTAACAACGGAGGAGAGGCGAGTGTTGACATGTCTTGTCCCAAGACAAAACTTTGAGAATCATAAAACTGACAAAGGAAGAGGCGTAGTACTAATGGATGTGATAGATTTATTTCAGTAAGGTGTGTGAGATCTTAACCAATCAAGAAACTTGTGTGGAAACATCAATTAATGAGATCAAAATTAGTCATTGCAAGGTTAAGAATTTAAATGATTTATCGTTACAGCCAAGTCACCCAAACAGAATATGATTTGTTGTCCGAGAAGTTTCCTAGGACACCTGCAGTTTTTAGAATACCAAATGCCCATAAAAATCATATAGATCACCTCTGCATCCCATTGTAGTAGCCTCAGGATCCATTACAGAACAGTTTGCCAAATACATCTATCACAAGTTAATTTTTCTTTATGGAGTCAAATGTATTGAAGGGCTCACAGCATTTTTTTTAATATTTTGACAAGCCAACAATTCATTACTGAAGATTATTTCTTTAATCTCTTTGGATGTGGTAGATTTATTTACATTCATCCCCCTTAATATTGGTTTGGAATGGTTTGAGGCAGCTTTGAGTGGTTTCAATAAATGGAGAAGTGAAGCTTATTATTAAATTTATGGACATAGTAATGAGAAACCATTCTATCTTCTTTGAGGAACAATATTTTCATGAGATTCTGATAGTTGTGAAGGTTTCGTATGGTCTAAATTAGATCTAAGAAGGTCAAGGCCAATCGCATGGGACCCAGCATTGGAAGCCAGGTATGGGAGCCATTCAAATAGTAACATATTCTGTATTCAGCCAATAACGTCTGCTCCACTCTGATATCCTTTAGACATAAAGTGATAGACATAAAGTGAAATAGGAATGAGTGAATATATGGACCTCCTCTGATGAGGTAATATAATCCATTCCTCACGAACAATAATTGGCTGTACATGCACAACAATAAAGGAAGAACCTGAAGTTTTAGAGTACAAATATAGTTCTCAACTACTGGGAGAAAAAAGTTATATTAAATTTCGAATTCAACAGGTACTTGTCAGCATATGCAAGATTTTTGGATATTTTTAATAAATTGTGGTAGGGTCTAAATCAGAAATTCTCGAGATTTTTATAATTTCTTGAGACAGCAGTGAGTTTAAGATTTACCAGTATGCACATACGTTTTTCTATATTACAATATATTTAAAGTAGGGATTTCACTGGAGGCCAGTATCAATCCACTGTTTGCTTATTGCAAGCCTACCATGTCGAGCATGTACTTAAATTATTTGAGTAATCATCTATATAAGCAGAATTATTCAAATCTAAAAGGTCAGTTAGTATGTCCTTCCGGCATTCCAACAGACTATTCTTTTTTTGGAAGTTTAAAGTGCATCCCAGTTATTCATGTCGTAGAAGTGGGTGGTCCCAAAATATTAACACAAGAGGCACTTATTGAAGCAACCAAAGAGCGATTAGTAAGATTAGAGCTGTGTTGGGAAAAATTACTAAATTCAAGACTACAGTGACCACACACAAAAAAATGCCCATTTATTATGCCATACTGTCCCAAATTAAAGAATGTTGGGAACATTATAAGCAAGCACTGGAACTGTATATTTGATATAAACTCTGTTATTGACCCCAGTGTAAATATTGTGTTTAATAGGAGCAGGAATTTAAAGGAAGGTTTTGAATCGAATAAAGACAATAGATTGATCAGTCATCTTTTCTGTATGAAGAAATGTGGGGAGAGGTTTATGGGTATACATTATTGAAGAAAAAGAATTAAAAAGCAATTACATGTGAATGTCCCAGTTCTACCAGGCCTTAACGACAGGACATCCATAACCAGTATTTTAATTTTAATTTATTTTAATACCATTATTATACCATTATTACATATCCAAAAAAAAAAAAAAAAACTACTCCTGTTCCTCTTGAATACTCGCGTAAAAATACAGTGATAGAAATTATATCCCATACAAAACTGCTTGGTGTGACAATTGACAACAACCTCAGATTTGAACTCCACATTCAAAATAATAAACTCTCCATGAATCTGGCATCCTTAATAGACCTAAAAACTTGCTTACTAACGCTGTTACTTCTGTCTTCACTCTTATATGGTGCCCCCTATCCTTACCAATTTGCAGGTATCTGTTAAAACTAAACTTGAAATATTCTACAATGAAGTTGTTGAATTTGCTACCAATAAACAGTACTATGCACATCACTGCAAAGCTCCTTAAAAGTTTCAACTTACTTGAAGTACCCCACTACCTGGACTTTGTACAGCTAGCTACTGCCCACAACATTTGTAAACCCCATGCCTGTCATGCCTGTACAGATTCTCAACCCATCACCACTTCATTTTCACCTGGCTTTCCTACCCTCTCTACCATGTTACATAATCTCTCGGATACTGCCTAGAAAAAAAATCGGCTTTCACTAAAGCTGAACAACTGTTCCCCTCCAGTGAAGCTAAGAGGGCAACCTTGCTACTAAGCTGACAGTTTATAGATGGTTGTCCCTTGCTGTAATTTTTTGTTGTAGCTGTCGCAATAAGTCTGTTCCAGGCAGGATTACAGCACTTTCTACAAGGTTAGGGGATTCTTCAGTGGCATTCTGAAAAAGGGGTAGGCTGTAGAACATTGCTCTCAAAATCACAGTCATTAGACCTCAAGTAGCATAACTGTAGATGAGGGAAGTGACTCCAGTACTTTTTCTAGCTACACTGCCTGCATTTGTCTTGGAGATTGTGGTCATTACTTGAGTTTGCTAGTCCTCATACAGCACCACTAGTCATTTGAGTTAAAGACACCCTGCTCTAGAAATATTCTAGAGACATCAACTTAATTCTCTGTTCACTCTTTTACAGAACATTACAAACTGGATTCCTTTACCTGAATCCAGAGTAGGCTCTGTCAGCATCATTCTCCAGGTGCTTGCAGTTATTGACACCCCCCCCCCCTTTTTCTTTTTTTTTTTACTCCTTACTACAGTATTGGAATCTATCAAAATAGCTTGGGTACTGTAATGGTGATCCATGTATTAACATAGTACAGTTGTGTAAGCAAACTTACCTTAACTGGATATATTTTAATAGATCACTATTGCAGTAGACCTTCCTATCTTCCGACACCTATGTTTTCTGTTGCTGTACTTATAGTTACCAGGTTGTGTTTAGTTGCCCCTGTTTGAATATAGTTGTTTCACTTTGTTACCTAGTACAAGTATACAAAGCTTTTTCGCCAATCCTGGGCAAAAAATGTTCTGAAGTAATTTGGAGCTCCAACTTTTTTA